>NW_020837987.1:3715834-3788029 GCF_003676395.1 Aethalodelphis obliquidens | reverse complement strand
GGTGTGTCAGTGTGCGTGTGGTGTGTCAGTGTGTGTGTGGGTCTGTGTGTGGTGTGTGGTTTGTGTGTGGTTGTGTGTGTGGTGTGTGGGATCTGTGTGTGGTGTTGTGGGTCTGTGTGTGGTGGGTGGGATCTGTGTGTGGTGTGTGGGTCTGTGTGTGGTGTGTGGGTCTGTGTGTGGTATGTGATCGTGTGTGTGGTATGTGATTGTGTGTGTGGTGTGTCAGTGTGCGTGTGGTGTGTCAGTGTGCGTGTGGGTCTGTGTGTGGTGTGTGGTTTGTGTGTGTTGTGTGCCTGTGTCCGAGAGGCTGACCATCAGACCAGCGGTGCGTGCAGCGTCTGCAGCTCCGCAGGGAGCCTGTGGAGCCCCAGGAGCGGTCATTAGGAAGGACCTGGGTTCCCCTGTGCGGCCACATCACAGGGGGTGCAGTGCAGGGTGCAGGCACCTCAGGGACCAGGGTGCTGGCACTATCTGCACCCACCCAGATGTTGCCCAAAGCCCCTGCGGCCCAGCGAGCCTGGGGCGCATTTCCCCTCTCTGGCCCTGACCCAGAGAGCCATGTGCCAACCAGACACCGGTGGAGAACTGTGTCTGCACTTACAGCAGGATTTCCCACCTGGTGCCCCGAAACTCCCTGCCTGAGGTTCAAGTCCAGCTCTGTCTCCTGAGTGTTCTCTGTGAGTCCCTCCCCTTTCTCAGGTTCAGCTCCCGGGGTCTGGGTGGGTGACCACGCACCAGCTTAGCTCATGGCGGGTGAAGAGGGGTCACCCAGCACATGCGACAACTACTGCTGTTGTGCCCCCACCTCCCCCTATCCAGGACCCCGTGGCTGGGTTGAGGCAGGCTGTTTCCACCTGACTGGTCCAGGTCCCAAGCAGAGAAGGAACTGGCGGGCAGAGCTGTGGTCCAGGGCATGGCCAGTGCAAGTGTGGGAGGTGGGATTCAGATGCTATGGTGGAGCCTCCTAGGTCCCCCAGCCCTACCCCAGCCCACCCACTGACCTCAGGGCCTGCTGCCAACGCACCTACTAGCCTGGGCCAGCACAACCAGTCTTCCATCCCAGGCCTAGCCCATCCCTCCTGGCACCTGAGAATGCCCCAGGGAGGCAACCCTGGTGTCAGGCCCACCTGAGTCCACATCTGGGCATGCCCCTCCTCCCTGCCTCCCTGTCTCCCCACCTCCGTGCCCTCCTCACCTGCATCTCCCATCTTAGTGGGCGGCCCCTGGTCATCCTCCTTCTCTGTTCTCCTCTATCCACTTTCTTTCCTCCTCAGCCTCCCCTTTTCTTCCTCTCCTGGGGGGAAGTCTCATTGCTGGAGATCCTGGGCCATCGCCCCTCCCACTACTGCAGACCCAGACGGACCCAGGACAGAGGGCTGCTGGGCCCCATGGCCCCCTCAGAGCACCCATGTGGGGGAGGGGGTCCCCTCTTAGAAGCAGGAGCCAGTGTGGAGACACTCCAGGTGCCAAGAAAGGCAACCAGGTAAGGGTCATACGGTGAGTGCCCAGCAGGTTCTGTTGTCCTGGTCAGACCCTCTGGGGGCTGAGTGTATCTGCCTGGGAGCCCAGGACTCCCCAGATTGCATCCCAGGGTGGTTCAGGGGATAAGGCCCCCAGGGTTTACAGGGGATCTCAGTGGGACCATGGGCTAAACACCCCCAGGCTGGAGGAGGCTGGGCGGGTAGGACAGGGTGGCCAGAGCAGTGACACGCCCGGCTGAGCCAAAGGGGACCAGGCCCAGGTAACTCAGTAGGGGGCTCTGAGCAGCCTCTTCCTCATTCTCAGCTCAGGGCTGAGACACAGACCTGGGACACAGATTGGTCAGGGGGATGGCTGCAGGGAGGGGACCCTTTGGATGGGGAAGCCAGGGTCCCTCCATCCCCTAGAGGTTTATGGGAAGGTGCCCTGGCCATGGGGCCAACGTAGGCTACAAGCCATCCCTTGCTGCACTCCTTCCGGTCTTAGCCCCCTTCTCAGCCAGGACCATGCCGAGGGGAGGGGTCTTGAGCCTCAGGTCCCTGGCCGGATGCACAGCAGTTTTCAGGGGGCAGGGTAGGGGGATGCCTTAGTAGGCCTCAGATAGGAGATAGGAAGCCCAGAGTCCCTTCCCTGATGGCTGGACCTCAAAGGCCCCTGGGCCCCAGAAAGGAACCTTCGAATCCTTCATTCACACCCCTTGCCTTCTTGCGTATTCAGCTCCAAGGCCCAGCATCTTCCCCTGCCCGGCAGGGCCCCCTTGCAGAGCCGGCCGCCCGCCTGCCCCGGGCCAGCCACTGACCGCAGCCCTGAGTGTGGAGTGAAGGGAAGAGGCTGGGCCGTGGAGACTGAGGGCCTCACACTCCCTCCCCTCACAGCCTGGGCTGGAGCCATGGGTCACCGCTCATCCACCCCAGAGACCAGGGCAAGGATTGGTGGAAATGCCGAGAGGTTCAGGGGTCACAGTGCATGGCTGGGTCGGAGGTCAGAGATTTGCTGACAGCAGGCTTGGAGGTATTGATCTGGTGGGGGAAGTGACAGAACTCTGTCCCCTGCCAAGGGCTATGGGCATGGGCTGGGGGTCAGCAAGCTGGACTCAGCAGAGCCCACCCCAGAGCAGGCTCCTAGGGGTGCGGGGCTGGGGGCTGCGGAGCCAGGTCCCTCGACAGGCAGGGGACCAGCTGTCATACCACAAGTGATTTCCGTTATCATCCTTGGGCGGATGGTCCAGCGTGCCTGGGTCTGCGTGGCCAGGGGGACAACAGGGACCTGGGCGGCTGCATGCTCCAGCACCCAAAGCCCTCACAGGTTTGAGACGACCGACCTGGGGGAGCTGGGAACTGAGGAATCAAGAAATCCAACATCCTCTTCAAGGGCACAGCAGGCTGAGGGTCGGGCTGGCTTCCTGGGAGAGGGAACACAGCTGCAGGGACCCTCAGAAGTCTCCCCCAGTCTTACCTGTTCACCCCAGAATCAGGCAGCCCCGCACCTCGGGTCCTATACCCAGCTGGCTTCTGTGGGATGCAGGCATCATTCCAGCTCCCTCCCTCCCCAGAAAGATGTAGTGCATCCAGCCCGATCCCGCCCCAGCCTCTGCCCAGAGCCCTCCCAGAGGCGGCCAGACACCCCAGCTCCGCCTCACTCGTCCCCCACACACACATCCACCAGTCCAGGCCGGGCCAAGGCCTGCCCGGAGCTGGGGAGCCTCCACAACCAAGAGGATGAAGGGCACCTCCCCAAACTGAACTCACCCCAAACAGATTAGACCCAAAGGTGTTTCTCCATGCATCCTGGAGGCTGCCTGGGGAGAGAGGGGAGTGTGTGTGTGTCTGTGTGTGTGCACATGTGTATTCGCGGGTGTGTACATCCGTGTGCTTGTTGCTACGTGTGCACATGTTATTTGTGTGAGTTTATGTGCACTGGGTACGTGTGTGAACATGTGATTGTGTGCATGAGTGAACTGTGTGTGATTATGTGCACGTGGGCGCATTGTGTGTGTGCGTTTGCGTGTACTCACATGTGTTTGGCTCAGGCCCGGGGCTGGGCTGGCCCCCTTCCAGGCGCTGACTGGAGAGACACTCCAGCTGTCCCCTGGAATGGCTTGATCCGGGCTTAGCCAGAAACCCTTACCAGTCCCTATGGCCCTGGCCCTGGCAGCTCTCCTAGAGCTGAGGGCTTCTGACCAACCCCTGCCAAGCTGGCAGCATGGCCAGAGGGCAGCTCCGTCCACTGGGAAGGCATGTGGTGGCCCCTGGCTCAGAGCATACGTAGGTTCGAGGTCACTGGCACTGAGGCAGAGGCACGTGGCACACGGGTCTGCAGCTGTCCTTGATGCCACCAGGGCCTGACTGGGGCCACCTCCTGGCAGTGACCCCTGCTGGGAACATCAGGTACTGCAGACTGGCTCTACAAGCCATTGCGAGGGAAAGGGGTCCCCTTCACTTCAATGGATTCCTCCCTGCAGGGAGCAGTGGATTGATATGCATGGCTTTCAAATTGTGCACTAAGGAACCCTGGGGTTCCTTCAGGTCTCTCCAGGGATTCCCAAAATTTGATGCTCCCAGCTTCCCACCTTCCTCCTCAAAAGAGCATTGCTTTTAAGTACTGAGCTTTTGGAGATATTTCTCCAAAAATATTTTACATCTCCAGGCTGATTTTGACCTTTCAGCTCTAGGAGTCTATTTATGAGTGTGTCTCACTTAGATCTGCTTTTAGAACAATTCACTGGGCTTTAACCCCATCATCTCCTGCCAGGCGCACAATATTACTTTAGGTTGGGTTCTGGTTTAAATACTTCTTGGAAAGCAGAAGAGGCAAAAAAGAGAGAGGGTCCACTTCAGACTGGGCAGGTTTGCGGTCCCCTGGGGCCCAGCCCTTTGGCGAGGGCCGAGTTCATATCCTCCAATAAAAGGGCGTGTTATGTGAGGGGCTCCCAGGAGAAGTGCTGCCTCACCGCTCGGGCCTTGACACGGGGAGACCCTGATAACAGGGCATCTCCACCCAACAGCCCACCAGCTCCCCACTGCCCCAGAGGGAGCAGGACAGTTACAGCTGGTCCTACCAGCTGGTCCTGCATCCGCCCGCATGTTCCCAGTGCCTGCACATAACACATGGGGCACACCACGTTGCCCGCATTTCACGCCTTGCTGTGTTTGCCTGAAGTCATAAAATGTGATTTGCTGGATATGGAACATGGTTCACAGGGGTGTAAAGCGGGGCCAGAGGTGCGGTGGGCAGTGGCTCTGCCACCCTGGGCCCAGCATAGCCCCAGCATGGCCCCAGCATAGCCCCAGCATGGCCCCAGCATGGCCCCAGCCTGGCCCCAGCCTGGCCGACAACTTCTAGCTTAGATTGGCCCTAGGAACCTCCCCATGAGGGCCACTTCCCTATAATTTCCTCCAGAGGGTATGGCCACAACACACCAAGCAGAGTGTGACAAAGTCTGGGGACCTCTGGGGCAGACACACCTGGTTTAGGCCTTTGGCTCTGCTCCGGGGGGGATGGGCGCTAAGGCCCAAGGATGGTCCTGCGGTGGCCAGACAAGGTCAGGAGGGGTGGGGACAGCCTTGACCCACTCATCCCGATTCATTCATTTAGAGGTGGAGAGAATACAGACAGGAACTCTGTTGCCCTTCCCTCTGCCCTACTCCCTCTGACTTTGCTCCCAGCCAAGAAGACACTATCCAGGAGCCTGGAGACAGACCAGCCCTGTCCTGCCCTGGGGAGCCCTCAGCCAGCGGGGAAAGACCCTCTGGGGTTTTAACTGCTTCTCAGACCACAAAGATATGAGGTCCTGTTGGATCCACCACAAGCTGTGATATCCACTCCTTACCAGCCACTACCAGCCCCAGATAGGACAAAACCCTTCAGCCACATCCCAGCAGGAAGGCTCCACTGCTCTGCAGAGGGGATAGTCCCCGAGGACCTCTCCACATCGAGTGTCCTTGGGGAGAAGAAGACAATGTAGCCCGAGGCCTTTTGTAGTCTGTTTCTTCCCACCCCCCGACCTCTATCACTTCATGCCATCCACAAAGGCCTAGGTGTTTCACTAATAACAGGTTCAGCTTGTTCCTGCCTCGGGACCTTTGCACATACTGTTCCAGCTGCCCTGAATGCTCTTCCCTCCAGTTTTCACATGACTGATCCTCCTCATTGCCTCTTCACAAAAACCCTCCCTGGACCCTCCAAAACAGCCAACAGGACCCTCCAAAACAGCCATGATTGTTTTCCTGTGTGACAGAGTCCCCATCACAAATTCTCTGGTTCATCTGTGGGAGACTTTAGCATTCTGTAGCATGCAAGCTCCATGGGGTGGAGTCCAGTCGTCTTGTGTGTGGCTGCATCCCCAGCACCTGGCAGACAGTAGGTCTTTGCTGGGCATCGCACAAGTGAGTGCATGGCAAGAGGGTGGGGACCGGGCCTGAGAGGGCTGGAGTAGGGCTGTGGGAATCTAACTGCCGAGCTGGACAGGGGCAGGCAGGCAGGCCAGTGTGCAGTCAAAGTGCTCACCTGGAAGTACTGGCAAAAAGGTTCCCCCTCCCCCCATAGCAAGACAGCTGCACCACGGAGGGGCCGGGTGGCTGGGAGCTCATGCTGCCTCCCCACCACTCACTAGCTCTGTCCTCAGCTGGGTCTGTGTGGGAAGGAGGTGGGGACAGGGCGGCCTCCATGGAGAATGTCTCCTCCTGGAGGGGGCAGTGCCACCCCACAGGGTAAACACAGCTAGTGGACGCTCAGATGCCTTGACAGACCAGGGAGCGCCCCTTGCCCGTGGGAGGGGGCAAGCCTGGGGGCGAGGAGGGGCTCTGGCCCCTCACCTGGGGCCTTTCATCTGTCCCTTGGGCTCCTGGTGACACCTAGTGGCCAGCATTCCTGATACACTGTTTCCCCCATTCCCTGAACTCTCTCCCCAGGGGATGTCCCAGATGGCAAGGGCACCCCTGCCCTCGGTCTCACCCACTCACATTCTCACGATCCCTGTCTCTGGGCCCACACCACACACTCACTCTCACACCCTCCCTCAAGGCTCGTCTCTCCCACACACAGTCACAGAGCCACATGGGGCCCATGGGGTGTCCCTGGGCCTTCCAGGCAAAGGGTCTTCACCGGAGCCCCACCAGGGGTCAGCACCCACCCGCCAGCCTCCCCACACCCACCCAGGTGCACCATGACCAGCTAGTCCGCCTGGGGAGGAAGACCTGGAGGGGGGACTGCAGTGCCACCCTGGGCTCCCTGCCCGTCCCCTCCCGCTGGGCCTCACAGATACTGTTGATAAAAACAAACCAGGGCAAGGGCACAAAACCAAGGTCGAGAACCAGCAAGAACCCAGGAGATCACCATCCTGACCAGAAGCCCAGGAAGAACCAGCCCATGGGCAAGGCCCGCACAAATGAGCGTGGTGACCCTTGAGGACGCCAGGAGGAAAGGGGCCTGGGAGCCAGGCCCGGCCCAGGAGTGGGCGTGTCTGCATTGGCCAAGAGATACCTCAGCTGAGCCAGGGCCAGGCTGCCTGCATCACTGAAAGAAGCCGAGGAACTGAGGGAAAGGCCTGGTGGACACTTCCAACAGAGGCAGGGGGCACGCGTGGCCAGCAGCCCAGGGCGGGGCCTGGGCCCTGGGACCCCAGACTCAGTGGAGCTGGAGGGCCCCATTTCAGGTATGCTGCCGGCCTTCTCCTGCAATAGCCACCAGGAGAGGAGGGCAAAGGTCACTTTCCCCATTTCCCAGTTCGGGGCACTGAGGCCTGACAGGAACTGACAGAGACGGGAGTTGCTGGTGCCTCCCTTCCTAGACTGTTGAGTATCAGGGCCTCCACCTCCTGTATCCTCCCAGGACCCGGGCGCCTCTCGCCGCCGTGCGCCCAGCTCTGCCTGCTTGGAGGTGGCCTCATCCATCAGCGCGCCCCTCCCCAAACCCCCTCCAGTCCCTGCACCGCAGACAGGAGGTGTCCCAGAAGCCAGGCACCCACAGGACGGGATGGGGTGCCAAGGGCTGAGAGGTGGCCAGGTAGGGGTGGTTGCAGCCTTTCCCTGTGCTGCCCACGGCCCTCGCCTGCTTGCAGGGCATGAACCTTGCTCAGGGACGGGCAGGCTTGTGGGGAGACAAGGACTGAGCTGAAGGCCAGCTCAGGATGCCTCTGGCTGCTGTCTGTGCCCTGTGCTCCACGCCCCAGGGACACCTTAGGGGCCGGAAGTTCCGGCTCCTCAAGGGGTGGATGCCAGGAGCTGGACTGGGGTCCCCTTTGCCCCCTCCCCCCTGTGCTTGTCCTCAGCCCCAGCTCCACTTTGGACTACAGCAGCCCTTCCCCAGTAGACGCTTTTGGGTAGAGAAATTCTAATGTCCCCCCGCCGCTTCCAGCCACCACCCTCCCACAATCCTGTGGGAGAAGGGGCAGAAGCTCCGGGCAGGGAGACGAGATTCCGGGTGGCCCCCCGCCCAGGGCCGTAACCCACTGGCCTCCCAGGCCTGCCCCTCAGCAGGCGCCTCCTCCAGTCTGTGGGGTGGGCCCTGGAGGCCTCAGTGGATGCAACCAAGATTGAAGTCAGTCGCAGTCTCAGTCACGCCACCTTCTTGGAGCCAGACTCTGGGGATGGGGCGGGGGCAGGTGGGAAACGTGTGCTGGGCGGATGCTGCCTTGGGGGCTGGGACACCCGGAAGGCAACGGTGGCCCAGGCCATGCAGGGGAGGGGGCGGTCAGGGAGGGCTCCCTGGAGAAGACACCTGGGCTGAGAAATCTCCTCCAGACCAAGGACGCAGGAGGAATTCCAGGGTAATGACGCAGAGGAAACGGCACTGAGAAGGACGAGACCCTGGGGAACTGGAAGGGAGAGGCAGGAGGGGCGACGTGGGCAAGGCTGGAGCACGGGGGCCCCTCGGGCCATAGCAGGGACGGGCCAGATGTCCCTACAAGGGCCAGTGAGGCAGTGGTGACTGGGCCCCAGGGAGAAATCAGGACGCAGGTCTTACAGTGTGTGCGGGCAAGGGGAAGGGGCTTCTCGGCCTGGCTGCCCCCCCCCGGATCAGAGAACCAGGTGGGTGAGAGGCCCTCACAGTGGCTGTGCTTCTCCCACGGGGTGTTTGAGAAATGGAGGGGAAACTGGGTGTTGTGGTAATGGGGGTGCTACTGGCATTGTCGGTGGGGACTGGCTGTGAGGGTCGTCCTGCCCAGCAGCAAGTTGTCCTGTGCCCACACAGTGTCTGAAGATCCCACCGGACACTCGGGTAGGCGGGTAGTTCACAACTGGGGGTGATTTTGCCCCTAGGGGGGACCTTTGACAAAGTCTGGAGACATTTCTGATCATTACCACCGGGGCTGGGTGTGCTACTGACATCTAGTGGGTGGAGGCCAGGGATGCCACCAACATCCCACCGTGCACAAGAGCATGTCAGTAGTACTGAGACCGAGGAATCCCGGCCAAGGTGAAAACCCTGTTGGTAATGATCAGAGTCCGGAACCTGCTTTCTTTTTACGTGGTTTCCAAATACAGAATTCCCTAGGGATGCAGCAAGCGTGACCATCTAAGCAAAATGGAACCTTGCTTCGTTCGGATGTTTACCAGGAGTTGTTTGCCATTTTGGAAAATCGCATCCCTAAGCCATGGCACCAGCAGCCGTCTGAGCCTGGAAGGATGCTCTGACCCGTCTGCGTCTGCAGCTGCTACAGCCTCGACGATGCTACACAACCAGTATCTTGAGTCCTCTGTAGGTCATACGCAAGCATTTTTTCAAATCAAATACACATTTGAAGTTATAAATTACATTCCTTTTATTTCTCCCTTGTTTTAAAGATAGGTCATTATATTGATTTTTTTTAAATTATGACTGTAGGTTATACTATCTATGAATTTTATTTGGGGATGGCAAGAATTATAAGATTCTTTATAGAAGGGGTAATGAATCTGACTGGATTGACCAGATGTAAGTGCTCACGGGAGGTGGGGGTTAGGGGAGAGATGAGGAAGCCCCAGTGTTCTTGCCTGAGCAGCAGATGGGGGTACCCACCTGGATAAGGAAGGATAGGGGCCCTGGGTGTGAAGGAAGATGATGGATACTACTCATGGGACCATTGGCTTGAGGGGAGTTGGGTCTTAGGGTGGGGCAGCGAGGAGTGGAAACTGCAGACCGCAAATCACCGAGTGAGGGATGGTGGCCCTGGAGGGAGCCCCGGGGGCATTGCAGGGGCAGATGGAGGACAAGGGCCATGGACAGGACAGGGAACAACCAGGCAGTGTAGTCCAGGGCAGGGGTCTGCGAGTAGCTCCCTGAGGGAGGTGTGAGCGGTTCCAGGGCGTGGTGAGAGCACAGCAGGGGTCAAACATCCTCTGACCTATTTGGGGGCCTCCCTTCAAGACCACAGGCAGCTCTGGGAAGAATAAGCCTTGTGGGTCCAAGCAGGGCCATCAGCAGACCAAGGTCTCTGCCCATCAAACTGACAGGCTGGGCTGAGTGCCAGGAGGGACCCCAGGGCAGGATGTAGTGAAGAGCCCCAGGACCAGGAGGCCCACGCCTCCGGGGGGTTGCAGTTTCTGGATCTGACTATCCCAGCTCCACACTTATCAGCTATGTGACCTTGGGCTGATTATTTCCACTCCGTGCCTCAGCTTTTTCACCTTTAAAATGGGAAGATAAGTCAGAAAGAGAAAAACAAATACTGTATGCTAACACATATATATGGAATCTAAAAGAAAATGGTTATGATGAGCCTAGGGACAGGACAGGAATAAAGACACAGATGTAGAGAATGGACTTGAGGACATAGGGAGGGGGAAGGGTAAGCTGGGACAAAGTGAGAGAGTGGCATGGACATATATACACGACCAAATGTAAAATAGGTAGCTAGTGGGAAGCAGCCGCATAGCACAGGGAGATCAGCTCGGTGCTTTGTGACCGCCTAGAGGGGTGGGATAGGGAGGGTGGGAGGGAGGGAGACGCAAGAGGGAGGAGATATGGGGATATATGTATATGTATAACTGATTCACTTTGTTATAAAGCAGAAACTAACACACCATTGTGAAGCAATTATACTCCACTAAAGATGTTTAAAAAGAAAAAAAGAAAATGGAAAGACAACACACTGCCGGCCCCACTCCCATCTACCCCCCAGACAATGCCCTGATTCTATCCCATGGCCTGGCTAGGCCAGCACCTCCCTCTTAGCAGGACCCACCCTTGGCCAAGCTGACCCCCACCCACGAGGCCCTGAGAATCACAGGTCTTCCTCCCTGTAAGATGGACCCAAGGGAACGTGCCATCTTCCTCTTGGGAAAGAGTTCCAATAGCCGTTGGTCCCGAGGGCCCTTGGTGATGGTGCTGAGTGGGCCCGAGGCTCCCAGCCCCACTGGTGACTCATATCAGGACATGGGTGGCAAAGCCAGGTTTGAATCCTCCCCTAATGGAGATCTCAGCCCAGCCCACCCAGAGTGGCTGGTGTCTTGGGCCCAAAGAGGTGGTCCCAGGAAGGTGGCCGGGAGCCAGGGGTTGGGAGACCCCTCTGACATTGAAATGGTTCCTCCCCGGACCCTTCTAAGGGCACCCAGGATCCAGCAGGCCCATCTGGACAGGGTCCCTGGAAAAGTAGGTGGGCCTGCGTTTCTCCAGAGTGGAACACCGTCCACAACCCAGGGGAGTCAGACCCCTGCCCTCTCCACCAGCTCTGGCATCAGTCAGCACAAGGAGTGCCCCCCCCAGGAGGGGGATCCAGGTGGGGGGCGGCACCCAGAGAGCCGTCCTGTCCACAGGGGCCCCATGTTCAGACTTTCTGTGTGGTCCCCCAGTGACATTCCACGCATGGTCCCCAAGCCGCCCGCAAGACGGAGGACAGTCCCCGCTCGTGGAATAATAAGGTCCTGCAGTGTCCCAGGGGCTGATGTGTCTCAAATCCAAAGAGTATCTGGTGACGTGCAAAGTCTTGTTTTCACATTAAAAGCATTAGTTCGTTACAAGTACACGCCTAGATTGCCCCAATGTTTTGAAACTGGTTTTGACATTTCCCGGTATTTTGAGGCACCGGGTCTCCGAGGGGCCTGCCTGGGCACCCCTCTCCACTGCACCCACTCCTGCGCCCGCACCTTTCCCAGGCTCACTGCCTCCCTGCCTATTGGGCAGGTGGGGAAGCTGGGCCCCCGGGGCCTGCAGAGCCCCTGCCCACCAGGCCGTGGTCGGCCTGTCAGGGCAGCTCCGCTCAGCTGTGAGAAAGGCCAGGGCCCATCAGATAAGGCTCTGGGCCCTCCCGCCACCGCCACCGCAGAGGCTCTATCGCCTCCCAGTCCCTCCCCAGCCCTGCCCCAGGCAGGTGTGCTGCGCGGAATGAATTTCACTACGAGATCTCTCTGGTTTCACTATGAGTTTCCTGACCCAGGCCAGCACCTACGGCCCCCGGGGCCTCCCCTGCATCTCTAGGGCCAGGAGGCAAGTCTCCCCACTCAGGCAGCTAACAGGAGGGAGCCTGGGCAGCCCTTGGGAAGGACTTCCCTGGCTCCTAGCTAACTCGAGTGGTCCCAAGAGAGGCTGGGTTCTGGTCCCAAGAAGCCTGGCCAGCCCGGGCCAACACCTTAGGACAGGGTCCGCCAGGGGCCTGGATTCCTTGATGGCGGAGTGGGGCAGGACACAGGGTCTATCCCATGGTGAGGGAGGCTGCCCTCTGGTGGCGCCTTTTGGAATGGCAGATGTCCTTGGCCAGGGCGGAGGGTCCCGGTTCAGGAGGCTGGCCCCGTAGGATTTGGGGCTGGGACAACCAGAAGGGAGAGGAGAGCCCAGTTCCAGAGCAGAGGCCCAAGCCCCAGCTTCTCATGTTCTCTACTGGTTCCTGCTACCCACGGCCCCCACCCCACCTACAGGGGGCTGCACAGGGCTGTGCTTATGAGGGTCTCAGGGGAGGGCATGGGGTGACCCAGGAGGATGCGAGAGTCCCAGACTCCCCAACAGGTCACCCATCCCCTCCTTTTCCCTCTTCCGACTAGTAGGCCCAGGAACCCCAGGGCCTGGGCAAGCTGCCCCCCAGCATGGCTGTGGCACTGAGGGATGAGAACCCATCCCCGCTCCCTCCCCCTCACAGATGTTCAGTGACTCATCCAGCTCAGAAGTCGGGGGCAGAGCTGGGGCTAGAACCTGTATCGCTCAGTTCCCAGGCCAGACACCTGGGAGCCTGCACTGAGGGCTATGCTGGGAGGAAGGCCAGGTGGGCTTTGAGGAGCATCTGGCCCAGCGGGGAGAGAAGCAGTAAGGAGAGGTGGCGAGGCGGGCACAGAAGAGGCTCGTGGTCCAGTCTGGGGACCAGGACGTCTTCCTGGAGAAGGTGGTGAGCTGGCTGACTCACAAGGGACGCACGTGAGCATGAAGGTGTGTGTGAGGGGCTGCAGGCCAGGCAGCCAGCACAGGCAAGGCAAGGTGGGGACTGACATCTGAGCATGCAGAGCCAGGGACAGTGGCTTTAAAGAGGGTGACCACACATCCCAGTTTGCTCAGACATCTGGTTTACACCTGTCATCCTGCTGTGATTATTAACAGCACCCCTTTGCATTTTCAAAAGGGTCCCCGTTTGGACTGTTAGTTAAATGGTCTCCCCACAGAAACACCTCCGTGGAGGGGGTTGATCCTCTCCCCCAGGGCTGCACTGAGCAGGGACAGTTTGGGATGGGGGAGATTTGCATTTTGGAGCAACGCTGGGGTGACAAAGAAGCTGTCGTCAGTCAGGCTCGAGGATACGGTGGGTGGTAGAGAGTATTGGGGCGGGGGGGAGGACGGTGTGGAGGATGGAGGCCGTCAGAGCTCTGGGAGTGGACACTGGGATCTGGGTCCCCATCCCAGGAGGGAGTGGGTGAGGGCTTGGTGTGGTGACACACTCTTCATTTGATCATTCTAGAAGCACCGATTGTGCAGGCTGAGCCCCGGGCAAGGTGGTCCCTGCCATGGACCCTCACACCATGCAGATCCAGAATGTCACCAGAACCAAATACAGAGATTTTTTAAAAAATGTCAGTCTCACAGAATATTTTAAAGTTTGATAACTAACTGAACAGAGGAGAATTGTGGGAGAGGAACAGGTGTAATACAAGGGCCCCCCAAGTCAGAAGATGCTGGGCTAAGAGTGGTGGTGGTGGTATGTGTGTGTGTGTGTGTGTGTGTGTGTGTGTGTGTGTGTGTGTGTGTACACACACATGCACATGCATGTAGGGGGGCAGTCATAGCCTCCGCCCTGGGAAACCAGAAAAAGAGACGAAGATTTCATTTAAAGTTGGCTGCCCCAGATCACCAAGGACAGTGTCCAAGCAGCCCGGTTTCCCCATAACTGCTTTCTCCACTCTGTGCTCCATAGTGACCTTAGGAGAGGGGATTTTCACTAAATATTTAGGCATATAGCATGTGGAAGCTTCATTTGGACTCCTGCCCTGGGCCTACCAGCGTTAGGGCTGGACGTGAGCAGTGGCTGTCCAGGGAGGGTGCAGAGAGGGGAGAGAGGAAACACGAAGGGGCAGCAGCTATGTCCAAGGCTGAGAGCCCCACGAGACAGAAACAGAGAGGGGTTCCCAAGGACCATCAGCAAAGAGATGCTTGAGAATTAGGGAATGGTTTGGAATCAGGATGTGGAAACCAAGGAGAAACAGGCTGCCTGAGTGGCTACCTAGGTTAGAATGTGAGTAACAGGAGAACGGAGTTAAGGCCAGAACAGGTATGGGGGTGCCAAGCAGGTTCAATGACCTTGAGGAGCTGGTGGAGAAAGAATAGACCCAAGGGCCCCCCCCGCCCCCCGCCGCACTCGGATCCTGTCCCACCCAGGGGCCCTGAAAGGACATGTTTAATGTCCTATTCTTGTTGAAGTGAGCATAACCTACATACAAAATATTGTATAAATCCTAAGTGTTCCACTTGATGAGTTTTCACAAACTGCACATACTCGTATAACCAGCACCCAGTTCAAGAGACAGAACATGACCAGTACCCCAGAGCTCTCCTTGTGTCCCTCTCCAGTCTCCACCTCCAATGAGCACCTCTATCTTAACCTTTAGCCTCATACATTAATTTTGGCCGTTTTAGCACCTCTCGTGAATGAGATCATCCCAGCATTTTATATCGTATTCAGCTTCTTTTGCTCAATATTATGTCTATAAGACTTATCCAGGTTGTGGCATGGTAGTAGTTTGTTCATTTCCCTTGCAGTACAGGACTCCAGGATTTGAATGTACTCTGACATATTTATCCATTCTACTAATAATGGTTTTTCCGGGTTGGGGCTACCGTGAAGAGTGGTGTTATGAATAACGTTGTAAACGTCTTTCAGTGCGTTGCTATATTTATTTCTGTTGGGTATATACCTGGGAGTGTATCTTAGCCCAGGCTCTCCAGAAACAGAGCCCGAGGCAAAAGCTTAGGTGGTGCTTTTCGATCAGGGGGTGCGATCACAGGGACTCAAGAGCGAGGGGAAAGGGGGTGAGGCAGGGAAGACAAGAGAGCCAATACAAGGATGAGTTTCTGAACTGACCACAGCTTGGTGCCAAAAGCATCTGATTGCTGGGCTGTTGGGACCCTCTTGCAAGAGGCTTTATAATGAATAGGGTTCATGACAGTCCATCTGGGATAAGAATGGGGGAGAATTTGTCCACTGGCTTCCACCTGCCATCGTCCAAAGATGGGCCAAAGTGTGTTAACTCCCCTACATTTTTGGTTACAGATTTGTGGGTACCAGTTTCATCCCTCACTGTCTCATGCCTCAAGGGGTAGCAGAGAAGCCCTGGGGAGGGGGGAGTGATGGGAGGTGTCCGCAGGTTGTACTCGAAAAGGAAGGAAACGTAACCAAGGCCTCCAAGGTGAGGCTGGAGGATCTGAGGTGGTACCCAGCAGGTGTCTGACACAGAACGGAGAAGCTGGGCTATAGGGATTTAGAAATATCGCCAAATCGTCTTCCAAACTGGTGGCACCAGTGCACACTCCCTCGGCAGCGTATGAGAGCCTCAGTTTGCTCCACATCCTTGCCGACGCTGGTGTTTAATTTTAAGCACTCTGGTGGATACACAGTGGTATCTCATTCTGGTTTTAATTTGCATCTCCCTGATGACTAATGAGGTTGAACACCTGTTCAAAAGTTCACCAGCCATTTGGACATCCTCCCTTGTGAGGCACCTACTTAAAAGTCTTTTTCCTTTTGATTTGTAGTTTTCATATTTTTAAGATACAAGTCCTTTATCAGATGTATGTATTGAAATAACTTCTCTCAAATGTGGCTTACTTTTTCCTCTCTCAATCATGCCTTTTGATTAACAGAAGTTTCTAACTTTAATGGAGTCCAATTTGTCACTTTTTTACTCATCATGCTTTTTGTGTCCTGTGTAGGAAAATGAATCTATTCTTTCCCCTAAGTCTTCTTCTAGCTGCCTTCTTGTTTTACCTTTCACATATACATTTTGTTTTCATGCGCACATCCATGGAATTGGTTTTAGGGGATGGTGTAAGGTAGAGATGAAGAGGTTTTTTTGTTTTTGTTATTTTCCAATATGGATACTTCATTGTTCCAGCACCGTTTACTGAAAAGTCTGTCCCACTTCTCTCCCCTGCTCTGCGATGTCAACCTTGTGGTGATAAAACAGGAGTCCATAGATGGATGAGTCTGTTTCTCATTTTCTATTCTGTTCCTAGTTGATCTGTTTATCCTTGCACCTGTCTCCCTAACTGTAGTGTAAGTCCTCCAACTTTGTTCTTCTTCATATATGTTTTAGAGTCAGCTACTTTACTAAATTAACTAACCTTAAGTTTGCTTATAAATTTTGTTTGGATTTTCTACCCAATCATGTCATATGTAAATGACAGTTTTATATTTTCGTTTCCTAGCTTCATACTTCTTCAGGTCGGCTTCTTTCACTTAGTAACATGCATTCAAGTTTTCTCCATGTCTTTTCATGGCTTGATAGTGCATTTATTTTTAGTGCTGAGTATTATTCCACACGTGGATGTACCACAATTTATCCACTCACCTACTGAAGGACACCTAGATTACTTTCAAGTTTTGGCAATTCTACCTAAAGCTGCTATAAACATCCATGTGCAAGTTTTTGTGTGGATAGAAGTTTTCAACTCCTTTGAGTAAATACCAAGGAGCACGATTGCTGGGTTGTATGGTAAGAGTATTTTAGATTTGTAAGAAACTGCTAAACTGTCTTCCAGAGTGGCTGTACCATTTTGCATTCCCACCAGCAATGAACACCTGTTACTACACATCCTCACCAGCATTTGGTGTCGTCAGCATTCCAGATTTTGGTCATTAAAAGGTTGCGCCTTATTCCTTCTTTTTCTTGCCTTATTGCACCAGAGAGGACGACCAGCCCAGTGGTGTATAGAAAAGCTAACCTTCTTTCTCATCTCCAGTCTCAGTGGAAAAGCATTCAACATTAAGCACAATGTTAGCTGTAGGGCTTTTGTTTGCTGTTTTTTGTTTCTTGGAGGGTTTGGGGGTTTGGTAAGATACCTTTGTCAGATTGAGAAAGTTCTCGTTTTTTTTTTTTTTTTTAAAGTAGCTGTGCCGGGTGTGAGGGGGCGATGGACAGTGTCAAGGTTCACAAACCTACAGAGTGAGCCATGACAGAGACAGGCCTTCAGGAGGGCATGAGCAAGTTCTCTTCTATGTCTAATTTGCTAAGAGTCTTTTGGTTTGTTTAAAACGTGGAAGACTGTCTTCTGAATGTGTTGAGAAGATCCTATGGTTTTCCTTTTTTTTTTCTTCCTGTTTACGTGGTGACTTCTACTGCTTGTCTTTCGGATGGTAAAACAATCTTGCCAACTCTTTGTTCCCATCAGGGTTTGCAGGTTCTAGTTTATGACACTAAAAGCACCTCCTGAACTGTGGGCCTGGAAAACAACATGCAAATTCCATCCTGTGCAGTGCCCTAGAGTCACCGCTTCTCCTCGAACACTGACCACACATTTCAGGTGCCGTGAGAGGCTCCCCTTCGAAAACCACCAACCCCCGGGGGCACCAGCCCCCGCAGGACCCTCTCCCAACAGACCCTAGCGTTGCAAGGGCAAGTGCGTGCGGAGAGTGAACGGGTCAGACACCCCCACCCCCCCAAGACAATTAAGAGTCTGCACAGCTCGTGCGCCTCCCCCGCCCCACGCCTGCGCCAGTCTCCTTTAAGAGAGTCGGCCTGAACGCGTCTCTGGGGCGGGAGGCGGAGGGCGCCAAGAATGCCGCACTCCGACGCGAGCGCAAGGGCTGAAGCTTCGCCGGGCGGCCTCCCCCTCCAAGTCCCCCCAGGGTCTTCCCGCCCCTACTCCCAGGTCCCCGCCCCCGACTTCGAAGGTCCTCCTCGCCCGCAACCCCCCTGAACCGCCACGCCTGCCCCCCATGCTCCTCCCACAGCCCGGGACCCGACCCCAGACGCCGCCCCAACCCCCGGTCCGCCCGTCGGACCAGGGCGACCCCCACCCCCACCCCGCAAGCCCCGAGGCCGCGGGCGGGGGAAGGACGGGGCGCCCGGCGCGGCCTCATCCACATGCAGGGGACGGCGCGTCGCGGCGGCCGCCAGGAAGGGACAAAGGCTGTTCCACCGCCGGCCGCACAGTGCCAGGCTCGCCCCGCCCCGCCGCCCCGGTGGCCCCCGACGCGGCCCCCCTTGCGTCTGTCCCGCCGGCCCGGCTGCACAGTCCGGACGGCTTCCGGGAGGAGGAGGCAGCCTCCCTCGGACCCTGCAAGCCCTACCTCCTCCTGCGACCCCAGGGGCCACAGCCCCTTCTCCGTGTCTCCCGGGCAGTTGAGGTGGCCTCGTCTCTTGAACTGAAGAGACTCAAGAGACGAGGGGCCTTCGCCAAAGACCCGAGTTCTAGTCCACTGAGCCCCGACTCTGTGGCCAGGCGTCTGCGGGCAGAACCTGCCGGACCCAGTCCAGAGCCGGGCTGGGCGGCGGAGGGCGGGGGAAGGTAAGGTTTAGAGCAGAACCCCTTCCAGGACCCCCACAGGCACTGGGTCCCCTCTGGATGACGGTGAGGGGCTCCAGAGTCTTCACCCCAACCCTGTCTCCCCAGACTGTTGATGAGGGGGGCTTAGGGTCTCGTGACCCCAGGGGATCCTGGACAAAGCCCCCACCCCTCCGAGAGCTATACCTCACACACCCCAATCAGCGTCTGGAAGCCAAGGAGGCATCAGAAAGGGTTTGCACTTGCTCTGTGACCTTCCTTACTATCCCGGCGCCTCAGCTCTCACCTGGAGAGTGAGCCCAGTCTCCACCCCTCTCCCCGTACACACACTCTAGGGGTCCGCGCCAGGATTTAAGGAGTATGGCCGCTCTGGCGCACAGCAGGTCTCAATACACAGACGGCTATTATTTTTGCCAGCTTCCTCAGTCTCCTTGAGGGCAGGGAGAGTCCTGCCTTTGAGCCCTGCTCCCCCGCCCCCACTCCAGGCCTTCTTCCTAGGCCTTCTTGGGTCCAGGAAGTTCTTCCTAGGTCTGCCCCAAGTCCTCTCCTTCCTTCCAGGCCCGCGTTGGGAGGGTGGGGGCCACGGCGGGGAGTTCCCTTTAAGGAAGGTGGGGGAGGGGGCTGCTGGCCGGTCCTCCTTCCGCCCCTCCCTGGGCCCCGCGGGCCGGGGCTCAGGGCCAGGGCCCCGGGCCAGCGCATGCGCCCGCCTGTGGGCGCTGTCCGGCTTGCGGGAGCGGCGCGCACCGACAGCCGGACGGACGGGCTGCCTGGCGGCTGGTCGGACAGACGGGGCAGCGCAGGGAGCTGGGACGCGGCGGGACAGCGACATGGCCGGCCACACGCAGCAGCCGAGCGGGCGCGGGAACCCGGGCCCTGCTCCCTCGCCCTCCCCTGGCCCGGGCCCCGGGCCCGGCGCCTCGGAGCGGGTAGCGCTCAAGAAGGAGATCGGGCTGGTGAGCGCCTGCACCATCATCATCGGTGAGCGGGCGCGGGGCGGGCGGGTGCCTGGGGCGGTAGGGCCTAAGGGAACAAGGAGCACCCCTCTCTGGGCGCGCCTACCGGTCTGAGACGGTAGAACATGGATGAGGGGATGCCCGCCCGGGGCACCTGCGGTGTCTCCCCTCACACAGCAGCCACAGGGCTTCTTGTTTCCACCTCCCCAAGTGCCCCGAATTTTTGCGCTTGAAGGAGGTGCAGGTCCCATCCACCGCTGGAATCCTCCTCCCACCTTTACTTCGCCACGGACTTCCGCAAGGCAGTTACCCTCAGTCTTCTCGTCTGTAGCATGGAGATGGCTGTGGTCCTGCCTTGAGTGCGGGGGTCTTGCAAGTGTGGGAACTCGGTAAGCTGACCCCCGCTAAGGCCCCAAGTTCTGAGTCTTGTGGCTTAAACTGAGTTCCTACTGTGTGCAGGGTCCAGGTGCCGTGCCATGTGAATGATTTATTCTTCGCAAGCAGGAGGGACTGTGGGTAGCCTGGACAGGTAGAGCCAGCCCAGAGGGGAAATCGGTTCAGAGTATATAATTAGTGCAGAATTCTGCAGCAGGACCCTGGCAGAGGCGGAGGAGCAGCCAGTGACTGGGGGAGGCCCAGTTTGGGTGGGCAGATCCAGCCTGCGAAAGGCCAGCTGCTTCCTGGGCTGGGATCCCATCTGCATCCTCTCACTCTCTAGCCCAGCTTCTCCACCTGAGAATGAGTCTGTGCATCCTTCCCCCACTTGGGGATTTCTGGGTAGGCAGAGGGCTCAGGGCACAGTGAGACCAGTGGTGGGGTTTTCCTCCTTCTGTCCCAAGTCAAGAACACTGATGCCTTAGGAACTGGCTAACCCAGACCTGTGCCTGTATCCACACCAGGTGCCTCAGACCTTCGTGGTGGGAGGAGTCTGTTCCGTCTCCTGTCTCCCAGGAGACACAGGCTGCAAGGATGAATGGCAAGGGTCTTGACCACTCTCACTTTACCAACTGCCCAGTCTTCCCCTCCCCAGCCAGCGGGTGCTGCTTGTGCATTCACTGCCCACCCATCCTCAGACCCTTGGAGATGGAAAAAGCTGGGGGCTCAGGAGGGCAGACTGGTGTCTTCACCTCCTCCTCCTCTGCCCCCACACTGGGAGCTCCTGGGCCAAGGTTGGGGTCTAGATCTTGGCCACCCCCTGCACTCGCACTGAGAATTGCCCCAGCACACAGCCCCTGTGCAGGTACCTCTCTGTCTCACCCACTTGCACCTGGAAAGGTGTCTTCTAGGAGCTGGTCCCGATCTGGTCCAGAGACCTTCTTGGGCAAGAGTGCCCCTGCTTGACCGCTGAGAGGAAGGGCTGGTTCCAGGGATTTGGCCAGGGTACTGGTTAGAGCTTTGCCCTGGCCCACACCCTCTCCAGGAGCTGTGCCTTCAGGAAGAGGAAGCCCCATACATCATGGGTGGGCCTTGGGGTCAAGGGGCTGACTGTGTCTGGAGCCAGCCGCAGTGCCCGGCAGGTGCAGGGAGAGACGTGGTCCTTGCTGGGCTGCCTCAGCTAAACCCAGCACCCTCGAGCTATATTCCTACTCCTTCTCCTCCCCGCCTCCCATCCCCCTCAGGTCAGGCAGAGGCTGCTGGCTCCTCTCTCCTCAAAAGAGGGCCCTGGTGGTGATGGTGGGAGTGGATGAGGCTAATTCTGCAAGAATTTTTCTGTGCAGTACAGCTCTGCCCTTACAGCTCCCCCACTTTTCGTACCATTTTTGCTGTTCCAGGTCCACTGCCCCCTTGGCTTCAGGGCTTGAAGACTGAGCTGGGGTTAGGAGTGACTTAGCCAAGAGTGGCGGACTCAGGAACAGAACCCAGATGACCTGACTCCAGCCCAGGACACTCAGGGGTGGTCCTACAAGCCTGCCTGGGGAGCTTTGAGGGGTTTCAGCAGGCAGGAGGCTGGACTGGGCAGGAGACAGACAAGGGGAGAATGGACCTGGTCCAGAAGGTGACAGATGACGGAGGAGGCAGGGGTGGGCTGAATCACTGCACTGCCCTCCCCAGCCTGATGCCCAGAAGGCCCCCACTTCCTCCCCTTTCACTGTTCCGGTAGCCCAGACTCCCACATCTTTCCCCACCTTCCTGCCCTGGGGAGCCTGGTCAAAGTAAAAAATGTCTCCCAGGTGTCATAGTTTAGCCTTAAAAGTCTTGAAAACTTTATAGCTTCCTCCATAATCTTTCTTGTTTGATAGCAGCTTATTATCTCCAAAACTTCCAAATAGACCCTCCCAGCAGATCCGATAATTCTCTCCCTTTGTAACCCCTGCCCCAGGCTGAGGAGTAGGAATGGAATGACATAAAAGGGCTTTGGGCTAGAGCAAGACTCCACCTAAAATGTGTTTAGGACAGCACCTGCTGGCTACAGCAAGCACAACTGGAGGGGAACGGGCCAGCCTGGAGGAAAAAGAGCCTTCTGGGGCAGACACTGCGCAAGACATCACCACATCCAATGCCTATTCAGAAAAACGTACCTTACCTCATTATGAAAACATGTTCTCCCTTTATCTCATTTGATTGCCTGCCTTGCAAGATGGGAATTTTTATACCCATTTTACAGATGTAGAAACTGAGGTTGGAAGTTAAATGACAATGCTGCAAGTGGTGGACTTGGAATTTGGAACCAGAATTGGACTCTTCTCCCAATCCAGTGCCTTTCTTCACACTGCTCTGGTGCAGGGCAAAATTGGGGCCAGATGCAGAGCCCATGATGGGGGAAGGTTGAGGATTGAGCTGGGAGCTCATCCAACCGGGATTTAGTGAGCTCGCCACTCTACTATGGGTAGATGAACAAACAGGTGGACAGAGAAATAGCCTCTGACTCCCCCACCCCCACCCAGGGCTGTATGTACAGGGTCTCTTGTCCTGACTCAGGGACCACAACCAGCTCCCTCCCCATCCACACCCAAGGAAGGGTCGTGCCCAGGTTCAGCAGAGCGGGAATCAGCCAGGTCTACTGACCAGACTGTCCTGTCCTTCGCTCTCTCCCT
This sequence comes from Aethalodelphis obliquidens, assembly GCF_003676395.1. Lineage (NCBI taxonomy): Eukaryota > Metazoa > Chordata > Mammalia > Artiodactyla > Delphinidae > Aethalodelphis > Aethalodelphis obliquidens. Next base: position 3,765,666 of record NW_020837987.1, on the reverse strand, counting down.
TTGACTCAAATATCCAGCCCATGTTTGTGGATCAGGCTCAAATATGTTCTAGAACTCAGGGACCTCCTTCACGAACCCTGTCTCCTTAGGAGCCAATCTCTACTCATCCAGCCATGGCCAGTTCCCTCCGTTGTCTCTGGGGCTGGAGGTGCTGGGCTGCTCAGAGGATAGCCCTCTCCAGAACCCCAACCCACCCTCCCCGGGACCCTGAGGGGACATAAAACCACACAGGAGGCTGTCTGTACCTCACCATAGCCCCAATTTACAGATGAGGAAACTGGGGACCTGAGGCTGCAACCAGCCCAGGGTCAGATGCCCTTGGTGTGCTCTAAGACACCGTCGGGGGCTGAAGCAGCTCTGGCTACAAGGATGGGGCCTGCTAGCTCTGGTCACGCTCATTCATCTATTCAACAGGTAGGTACTGGACAGTGCTGGGCACTGTTCTAGGTGCTGGAGACACAACAGGGAACAAGACAGACAAAATCCCTGTCCTCCTGGATCTGACATTCCAGCATGGGAGTCAAAGAGCAAACAGATGAGCAAGCTGAATGTTTAGCTGCCAGGGTAATGATAAGCGCTAAGGTGAGAAAGTGAAGGAGGGAGGATTGTAGGTAGAAGATGAGTCAGGAGTGAGATGGGGTGCAGTCTGTGTAGGCCTTGCAGCCGCAGTAAAGACTTTGCCTTCTTCTCTTTGTCAGGTGGGAGCCTGGGAGGGCTTTGGGCAGAAGAGAGATGGCATGAGATGGCATGGGGCGGGATGAGATGGGATGGGATGGCGTGGGGTGGGATGGTATGGGGTGGCACGGCATGGCATGGCCTGGGGCTTACTGTGGAGAAGAGGCTGTGGGCAGAAGAGGCAGAAGCTGGAAGCCCAGTCGGGAGGGTACTTGAGTCACCTGGGTAAGAGATGATGGTGGTTCAGAGCAGCATGGCAGCAGTGGAGGTGCTGAGAGGAGGTTCAGTCCTAGGTGTGTTTGGAAGATTGAGCCAAATGTGTTGACCTGGACACAGGGTATAGCAGAGTGGAGTCTGGGTGACAGCAGGGTGGGGCCTGCGCAGCTGGGGGCATGGTTTGCCATTAATTGACCTGGGAAGACTGTGAGATGAGCAGGTCCGGGGGAGAGAGTTCCACTCTCCTGCTCACCCCTCTCCCAAAAGGAAAGTGGGTTAGGCCGGAGGCGCACGCTGACCAATTGGCAATTCCAGGCATGTCCTGGAAACGTCCCCACTCACCTCCCTGGAGTTCTGCCAACACCTCAGCGGCACTGCTGTCCCCCTGGAGGGGTGCCTGACATGCTCACCGTAAGGACGCTGTGCTGGGAGTCACAGGCTTCACCCAGAGCAATAGCAGGGCCCCCAAAGCAGGGCTCTGGCTGCTGACCCCAGGGTGGTGAGGTCCCAGAGTGTTCAGATCCAAGGGCCAGCTTGGGTGGCCTGGGGTGTTTCCAAGGTAGATGACAATAGTGAGACCCATAAGCACTTCCTGGGGCCTCTGATGGAGCAGGCAGTGTGGGAACAGACCCACATCACTGCCTCAGTTCCCCATCTTACAGATAAGAAGGTTCGGAGAGTGAAGTACCTTGTCCACAGCCTCCCATCGTGAGGGATCTGGGATTCAAACCCAGATGTAGGGGTTCTCAACTAATAATTGGCCCCGCCCATGGCCTCAGGGGCCTTGGGACTTACCAACGGGGATTTGGAGCTCTTCCCCAGAGCCCTCATGGGTCACATCCTAACCGGGAGGTGCTGGGACTCATTGCCCAGGGCAAGAGGAGGAGGCCTGGCCTATGGCCAGCCCCTGATCAGACCCAGGAGCCCTGAGCTACTCTCTGCCAGGCCAGCAGGCCAGCGTGGCAGGAGGAGGCCCCGCCATGGCCCTGCTCGCTGAAGAGGCCAGGTACGTGTAAGGGGACCTAGGCCCTGGGGGTTCCCTGTCCTTCTAGGGGGCTTGGACTTCTCATCTCAGCAGGCCAGGGCACAGACCCCGCCCTCTGGGAATGCAGGGTCCACCAGGATGGCAAATAAAGTAGTCACTTCCTGGCCATACTCCAGGTACCATGGGAGCGGAGCAGGGGCCAGGTTATAGGAATCAAGATGGGAGATCAGGGAGGGCTTCCTGGGGGTGGCGTTGCTTCTGGGAAGCCATTGAGCTGCGGAGAGACCTGCCGCAATGCGGGACAGAGGGCTCCAAGCAGAAACTGTGTTTCCTCGGGCCCCGTGCAGATGTGCAGGATGCGTCCCTCCTGCCCAGCAGTGCCTCAGCCAAAGTCAGTGTTGCACCAGCCCTCTGCTGCCCCCTAGCTCAGTGGTCCTTACTGGCACAAGGGGAAACTGAGGCCCAGGGAGCAGCACGGGCCTGAGGTCACACAACAGACTCCTGAAAGTGTTCTAGGGATGAGGGGCGGTGCCAGCAGCCTGACAGGACGTCCCTGACCCCTCCCCCAGATCCAACTCTGCACGGCCCCCACACACACACCGAGGGCAGCTGGCCCCTTCCACCCACACGACCTCCGCAGTCCACCCCTGTGACCTCCGTGGTCGGCTCATGCCTCCCAGAAATAGGTCAGCACTCACCGCGGCAGCCGGGGGAACAATGGCTCTTTCTTCGTTCCTTCACGGAGCCGGGTAAGCCCCATCAGGCCACACATCTTAATGTGATAAAAACCACCCAGCTTGGCCTGAGGGAAGGGGGGCGGGAGGAAACTGGAGGGGGGCCCCCTAGTTGAGGGACTCACATCCTCGCCCACCTTCCTCGGAGCTCTGGCCCCGCCAAGGACCTGCAAGGACCACAGAGCAGCCGTCCCACTGGGTGGATGGGAACACGGAGGTCTCAGAACCCACCTTTCTCCAGCCTGCCGTCAATCAGACACCTGACCGGGTGCTCAGCAGTATCTCCCGGCCCATCCCACAGTGTGTGGCTCCTGCCCCCCCTCCTCTTCCTCCAGAGCAGGATGCCCCAAGGGTTGGGCTTGTCCACTGCAGTTCACCCAGTCGGGCAGAGCTGATTCTGCTGGCCCTGAACATGAGGGCTGAGAAGGGAGGCCTGGACCCACCACCAGGAGGCATGGGCAGGCTCGCCTGCAGCGCTGCCTTGCAGCTCCGTGGTCCCTTCTCCACAGCTCCTGACATCGTTCAGTGCTGGAGACGCCCACCCCTGTCCTCAGCAGCATCCCTCCTCCTCCCTGCCCGCTGCCCCTCACCCAGGCCTGCCGCCCATCTTGCTCCTCGCAGAGCCCAGTCCAGCCCACACGGTGCCAGAGCGGCCAGTGGACCTCCATGGGGCTTTTTGCCACCTTCCAGCACAGACCTGAGGCAGATGCTGGAGGCTGTCCAGGCCCAGAGGAAGAGGCCCCCAGAGAGCTCAGAGCCACCTGCTGGCACGTGTGTTCCTTTGAGCCACGTGGGGAGAAGTCCTGCACTGTAGCCTGCAGCCATGTGTCTAAAACAATAGCGATCCTCACCCCGGCCCGTCCGCGGAGTCTTCAGCCGCTGGGCACAGACGAGTGATGTGTCCCTTTCAAATCCCAGCCTCCCAGGTGTGGCTTCCCCGAGGGCTACCCTCGTGAGGCCCTGTCAGGCTGAGTTGCGTAGGGTGGTGGGCGTCCCCACGAGGTGGGTGGCTCAGGGCCCTGGATGCACCCAGCTCCTTCCAAGGCCACCCAGCCCCCACTGGCTTCCAACCTCCCTGGCTTTTGGCAAATCCCACTCCACCAGGTCCTGAGAACAGAGGCTCTACTGCTGGATAGAGCGAACGCCAAGGCTCTTTAGAAGCCGAGCAGCCCACCCAGGCCCTGGGCCCCGTGGTAGATGAAGGAAGCGGCCCCTCTCTCCCTGGAAGCGAGCTGAGGACACAGCTTACCTCTGGGGCTGGGAGGCAGGAATTCTTTCCTCCTTATCTGGATGTATTTAGGGCTCCTGGGACGTGACTAGAAAACTAAGTGGGGCGTCGTGGCCGTCCAGACTGGAAATCTGTGCCGGCCGGGTGGGGGTGGGGTAGGACTGTGGACAGGGAACGCATGCAGATGGGCCGCCCCAGCTGTGTCCTCGTCCAGACCCGCCTGTGGGCCTGGCAGGTGGAGCGGGCAGGGTCTGCCCTGACGGACATGCGCTCCCCGCCCCCGGGCCCCGGCAGGTGGGGCCCATCTCGTGGAGGGGCTGAGCCCCGGGTCCCAGCAGTGTTGCTTTTTTCTTCATGTGGCCTGTGGGTTCTGGGATTATTTCCTCTTGGGCAGGCCCTAGTCCAGATCACCAGTGATGTGGTCTGATTCACTTGCAGAGATGGTGAGACCCGGGTAATGCAGAACATTGCCCACTTTGCCCTAACTGCCAGGGACCTCAGGGCTAAGCGGGTGCTCAGCGTTTTACTCATCCTGGGAACCTGCTCTGCAGCCCACAGCGTGGCCCTCGGAGCGTTTCCCATTGTTCTGCGCCCAGACCCCATGAGTGCCCCACAGTGCCCATCCTTCCAAAACTCAGACTCAGCCCATGGGCAGGCCAGGCTTTCTGTGACCCATGACCTGGCAGATTCCCCTGGCACCCACGTCTTGGAAGCTAGCCACCCTCTCTGCTACTGCCCACAGTCCCCTTCTGGGGGGGGGTCGAGTGGAGACTGCTGCCCCCCACTTCACAGAGGAGGAGTTCAGTCCTTCAGTGGCATTGGTGCCACTTTGGGCGTCGGGCCGTTCACTCATCCTGTGGTTTGCTCAACAGATGTGTATTGAGCACCAACTGTGTGCTGGAGGCCCAAGGTGAGGTCGCAGACGGTACACACAGAACCACGCAAAGATACAAAGGACATCTGGATACAGCTGTGAATGAGCTGAGGCTTCCCATACAGTACCTTGCTGAATCCTCACAGCAGTCCCATTGTATAGACGGGACTCGAGAGGTTCCCTGTCTCCTGAGCCCCAGCCAGAGTTTCCCACTGTGGTCCTAGGATTAGAGCAGTGACCCCTGTTTGCAACCAGTGAGCTGTTCCCAAAGGAGAGGCGTCTGTGTCCAGACCCCAGGCTGAGCCAACTGAGTCCTGCCAGCATGCCATCATCCACCCCATCCCTTCCGTGACGGCGGCTAAGCAACCCCCAGCCCTGAAAATGCACCAGCTCCTCTCCCTCACCCCACTGACCCTTGCCCAGGACCTGAAACATTTTAACAATGCCGGGAAACCAGGTCTCTTCCGAGTCTGTGTCCACAGCATGGGTCCTAGGTCAGGGAGGAGCCCAGCGGGCAAAGGGCTCTCTAATAGGGAAAGAGGAGATGGAAGGTAAAGAAATAAAGTACGGAGCAGGGTCTGGGGCTGTGAAGTGGGAGGAGGAGCCTTACCGGTGTGGTCAAGGAGGACTTCGTGGAGGAGGTGCCAGTCCCCAAGCCACTCCATGAGTTTGAATTTCGGCCAATAGGAAGGTGGCAAGAGAGTATCATGGTCAAGGTCTTGCTTTAGGTGGCCAGCTCTGGCCAGGCTGGGAGGAAGCCAGGTGGCTGGAGGCTGACAAGCCTGGAGGCCTTGGCCAGGGGCGAGGGACTGGGCCTGGGCCCTGGGGGGATGCACTGGAGTGGCTGCCACTCTGCCACTGCTTGTGCTTGCCCCACCTCATGGCTGTTAGTTGGGGGCAGAGGAACTCAGAACAGGACCCATCTCTGGCAGTGGAGCCTGTCTGGACAAAGTGCCACTCGCCATGCCAGGGGCTGGGGAGGGGAGCTGAGGTGGCCAGAGTGGGACTTGCAGGGTTTGAGGGACCCAGGAGGGTGCCTCCAGGCCCACCCTCCTCCTTGAGGGAGCAGCCCGGGCTCCCCTCCTCACTGCAGCATCTGGAGCTGCACAGAGAGGCTGCCCTGCTGGGGGCGCCCAGACCTGATGCCTCCCCACCTCTTCCCCCCACAGGAAACATCATCGGCTCGGGCATCTTCATCTCCCCCAAGGGAGTCCTGGAGCACTGTGGCTCCGTGGGTCTGGCCCTCTTCGTCTGGGTCCTGGGTGGGGGCATCACTGCCTTGGGCTCACTGTGCTACGCGGAGCTGGGAGTCGCCATCCCCAGGTCTGGTGGGGACTACGCCTATGTCACCGAGATCTTCGGGGGCCTGGCTGGGTGAGTGTGGGGCACCAGCAGCTGTGGGGTGGTGACAGCCTCTCCAGGATAGACGGCCAGCTGGGCCCAGGACCCCAGTGTCCTCCTCTGCTTCTCACATTGCAGGGAGGTCATGGGAGTAGACGGAGGGAAGGGGAGGTGTTGGGCAGCCTTCTAAGGCCAGGGTGGGCGGGACCAATGCCCACCCTACTCCAGCTGGCCCCTTGACCTCTCTGTGCTTCCTTTTAAATAGAGCTCCTCTAAGCCCCACTCCCCACCCAGGTGCTTATGGGTGGGGAGGACCTTACTATGGAAACCTCTCTAGATCATGCCGACATCCAGTCAGGGACACCTTGACGTTAGTAAACTAAAGGCAGGGTGGGGGGTGCATGATAGTCCTATCAATGCCCTGCAAGACGTTCCCTTTAAATAGCTCCCGAGGTTCCTTTATTCACGTGAACGTTAGCTGAGCACCTACTGTGTGCTGAGGGCCAGGACGCAATGATAAAAAGATCCATCCCGGGCTTCAAGTTGCTTACAGTGCAGAAGGGAAATAATCCTTCAAATGTGATTAAGACCAGGAGGATCCTTGCTTTGAAGATGTGTGAGAGGCTGCAGCCCAGCAGCTAAGAGAACGGGGTGCCCACCCCCCAGAGAAGACTCCCAGGAAAAACCACACTTGTGCCCAGGCTTGGAGGAAGGGTGGGGTTTTGTTGGCCGACCAGGAGGGGTAGCACATACAGAGGGTGGTGGCCTGGGCGAGCTTGGTCTGTCTGCCACGGCCACGGGTGAGGTCAGATCCATCGTAGACGCCAGGGCTTGTCGGGGACGGGGCAGCTGTAGGTGGAGGGCCATCAAAGCTATTGCAGCTATCCAGCTGAGCCATGCTGAGGACCAGAACAAAGGTACAGGAAGATTCCGGGACCATTCAGGAGTCTAAATCGGGAGGACGTGGTGGCCAGTGTGGCATGAAGGAGAGGCTTGGAGAGACCCCATAGATGGTGGTTCCCGGGACGGGGAGAGGGAGATTTTAGGTTGGGGTCTCACGCATAGGTGGGGTCGGTGGCATGTCCGGGGAGACGCTGAGTCAGGCCTCGGGTGGGGGATCTGGAGCGCAGACGAAAGGTCTAGGCTGAAGTATTTAAAGTTTGGTTCCGAGGGATGTGGTCAGGGGCCTTTAACAGGGCAGTGGAGGATGGGGCCCTGCTGTTCTCCTCTGGGGAGAGGGTCCTCAAAGGGGCCTGGGACCCGAGAAAGCAGAAGAATTTTGCTGCGTGGCAGAAAACTCAAGAAGATGGAAGGGAGAGGAGGACCCGAGACCCACCCCAAGGGCACCCAGCATCGAGGGTGGGCAGCGGGGAGCACCCAGTATGGGAGGAGGGTCATGGAGCTAGGATGTCCCAGAAGCCAAAGGGGGAGAGGTGGTGCAAAGCGAGAGGTAAGGAAGCAGGGCTACAGAGCAAAGGTGAGGACCGAGAGGAAGCCACTGAGCTTGGTGTCCCCGGATGAGGCAATCCCTACCCTCAGGGTGGGACGGACAGGGGACTAGGACCACCCCCACGGACAGGCACTCCCCTGGGTGCAGACGGAGCCCCCAGGAACAGGTCGGGCCTCACCCCCACGTGGGCACCCTGCAGAGGTGAGATTCTGGCGGATGGGATATAAATCCCTGTCACCCCAGCCAGGGGTCTTTGCAAGGTCCAGTCCCTCGGGGATCACAGCTCAGAGTCAGCCACCTGCAGCCACAGGGCTCTGCTGAGAACTACAGCTGGAGCTGTGACTGGAGGTCGCGGGACAGCCCACCGCAGCTCAGGAGCAGCCTGTGACCGGGGACTAGGTGGCCATTAGGAAAGTGCTTGGTTCCCGAGTCTCTCTCCACACCTGCCCAAGGGCAGCCCGTAGCTGTTTGCGCTGAACGCTGTCTCTGTTGAAACAGTTCATAAATAGAGCAGAGACCTCAACAAGGTTGGCCCTGCCTCCCTGGACCAAAGCTGGTATCTGGCCCCCACAGCAGCTCCGGGTGCCGGGGCCCAGGGTGCAGCCCCACTCCACATATCCAGGCCCCCTTGGCTGGGAGGGTGCCGGGAGGCCCCAGCCACTCGGGCCCTCACTCCTTCCAGCTTCCTGCTGCTCTGGAGCGCCGTCCTCATCATGTACCCCACCAGCCTGGCCGTCATCTCCATGACCTTCTCCAACTACGTGCTGCAGCCCGTGTTCCCCAACTGCATCCCCCCGGCCGCCGCTTCCCGTGCGCTCTCCATGGCCTGCCTTAGTGAGTGTCCACAGTGGGGCCGGGCTGGGCGTCTGTCCCCAGGGCCCACCCTGCTCCCTGCCCCCGTGGGGGGACTTTCGGGGGAGGTCCCTCCAGCTGTCAGTCCCCGTGAAGTCGGCCTCAGGGGTTGGGCTTCTGGCACTCCAGCAGCTGCAGGGGACGCCGCCCTCCTGCAGCCCGGGCTGGCCTTGGCTGTGGCCCACCTCGAGGGGCTTGGCCTTGGGTGCCCGCCCACCCAGCCACCCGCCCCTCCTCCTCAGTGCTCCTGACGTGGGTGAACAGCTCGAGCGTGCGCTGGGCCACGCGCATCCAGGACGTGTTCACCGGCGGGAAGCTGCTGGCCCTGTCACTCATCATTGGCGTGGGCTTTGTCCAGATCTTCCAAGGTAGGGCCGGGCTGTGGGGGTGGGGGTGGGGGCTGGGCACAGGGCAGGGAGACGACGCTGACCCTTGACCTCCGGACCCCCAGGACACTTCGAGGAGCTGAGGCCCAGCAATGCCTTCGACTTCTGGATGACGCCATCCGTGGGTCACCTGGCCCTGGCCTTCCTCCAGGGCTCCTTTGCCTTCAGCGGCTGGAACTTCCTCAACTATGTCACCGAGGAGCTGGTGGACCCTCGAAAGTGAGCGGGGCTCCGGCCAGGCCCTGGGAAGGGGTGTGGCGTGGGGTGGGAGAGGCGGCCTCCCCACACAGAGCCGCTGTCACCTCTGGCCGGCCTGGTCATCTGCCTGACCGCACTGCTACCCACCGGGAACGGCTCTGGAAAGGCAGCCGGGACGCTTGTGTTCCAGCCTGACCCTGTTCTGTATGGCTGTGGATGAGTCACGGCCCCTTGCTGGGCCTCAGAAACACTGAGTATCATTGTCTCGCTGTAAATGGATCCAGCTATCTGCATTTAGCCAACAATTACACATGTGCGCACAACATGGTCCCTAAAAACGAAGCCAATGGCTCCCTCTGACGCTCAGCTGGGACCTTGACCGTGAACAGTTACAGCTGGAGCTGGGGCTCATGGGAGTCCCGGGGGACCCTGGTCTGAGCTCTAAGGGCACTTTGAGGATTTTCAAGTCTGATTTTGGCTCTATGCAATGTCCCAGACATTAGATCCGCCCCCCTCCCCAGGATATGAGTGGCCCCTTCTCCATCTGCCCTTCCTCCCACCAGCCTGTGCCAAGGCTGGGCTGGGGACTAGGGGGGAGACGGACAGCAGTGCTGCCCCCTTCGCTGCCCCAAGGCCCCCAGCAGACCCAGGCGGTGGAGGCTCAAAGCTGCTCCCATTGCTGGGTCCCCTGCCACGCCCCACCACCCTGAGGCCCCGTCCCCCAGCCCCGCAAGGGCTGATGCTGACACACTGCACCACTGTCCCCAGGAACCTACCTCGCGCCATCTTCATCTCCATCCCCCTGGTGACCTTCGTGTACACCTTCACCAATGTCGCCTACTTCACTGCCATGTCCCCCCAGGAGCTGCTGGCCTCTAACGCAGTGGCCGTGGTGAGTGGGGCCCCGCTTGGTCCTGGCTCCTGCCCGGCCTCCACCCCGCCTCACGCGCCCCCTCTCTTCTGTGCCCACCCAGACCTTCGGGGAGAAGCTGCTGGGCTACTTTTCTTGGGTCATGCCCGTCTCCGTAGCACTTTCCACTTTCGGAGGGATCAATGGCTACCTGTTCACCTCCTCCAGGTGACTGGACTGGGAAGAGGGTGGTCAAGGTGAGGCAAGGCGGCTGCCCTGGTGCACACGAGCCGTGCTGGGGGCCGGAGGAAGTGAAGTCCTGCCCGGTGGGGCCCACCTGAAGCTGGGACCATGAACTCCCCGGAAGCAGATGTCTGATCCCAATTGCGAGGAACAGAAAGCAAGAGGGAGGCGGGCTAGATGAGGGGAAGGACTGCCGAGTGGGGCTGCTGGGGCCCAGAGCAGGGAGTCGGAGGTGACGGCTCAAGAGGGCCATCAGGTCTAGACTGAGGTCGGGATCTGGCCAGCAGCGAGGCCCCAGGCTGGGCTCATGGCTCCCACACACCTCTGTCCCCACCCCCCAGACTGTGCTTCTCTGGAGCCCGAGAGGGACACCTGCCCAGCCTGCTGGCCATGATCCATGTCAGACACTGCACCCCTATCCCTGCCCTCCTCGTCTGCGTAAGTTGGGGGACCCAGGCTCGCAAGGCGGGGAGCCAGGGCCACGCAGCAGCATGGGTAATGGCAGGGATGAGGCCTGGCCCTGGTGGGGGCGGGAGGGCCGGGCTCGCTGACCTCCTGGCCCCAGTGGGCAGGCCCGGGTCCCCTGCTGGGCTGACAGGAGGCAGGTGGGAGTCAGCCCTCAGCCCAGTCCTCTTCCAGGGTGGGGCGACGGCAGTCATCATGCTTGTGGGAGACACGTACACGCTCATCAACTATGTGTCCTTCATCAACTACCTCTGCTATGGCGTCACCATCCTGGGCCTGCTGGTGCTACGCTGGAGGTGGCCGGCGCTCCACAGGCCCATCAAGGTGAGGCCCGGAGGGGACCAGCCAGCCACGTGCCGGAAGAGGTCAGGGCCACCCCTTTACCCGTGTGGGCACCCGGGTCGGCGACGGCAACGATGGTGAGGCCAGCCTTTGCTGTGTGCTGGGCCCTGCCCGGGGCCCTGTGTGCACTGGCATATCCAGTCCTTAAGGCAGCCCCGTGGGGTGGGTGCTGTGAATACTCCCACTTCACGGACAGGAAAATAAGGCTCAGACATTACGGTCACACAGGACTCCACGAGCCCACAGAAAACAGAAGACCCAAAACCGAGCTAAAAGGAAAGTCCTCCCGTTTGCATATAAATCCTTGAGCTGGAGAAGTGCTCAGGGCCTGGAATGTGAAACACCCCAAAATCATTCGCCTTCAGCCGAGTGCGAGTGGCAAGCGCACGTACAGTAGCTGTGTGGAGCTCAGAGCCGCTGAAATTGACAGGCCCTCAACAATGTGGCCAGTTGGGCTGCTGGCAGAAGGGGGCCCCTCGGGCCTCAGCTCCCAGGAGAGGGGGGAAAGGGCCTCAGACCCCCGGGGCGGTGGGGCAGGAGAGCCGGGGTCCCGCGCCATTGGCACTGCCGCTCGCTGCCCCCAGGTGAACCTCCTCGTCCCCGTCGCATACTTGGTCTTCTGGGCGTTCCTGCTCGTCTTCAGCTTCATCTCAGAGCCCATGGTGTGCGGGGTGGGCGTCATCATCATCCTCACGGGGGTGCCCATCTTCTTCCTGGGAGTGTTCTGGAGAAGCAAACCAAAGTGTGTGCACCGACTCACAGGTGAGCCAGGCAGCTCCCCGACGGGGCGGGGCCTGGAGATGGAACCCTCTAGGGGCTCACCCTAGAGCGGGGTCTCCCGGCAGCTGCGGTGGCCACAAGGGGCCCAACCGCCACCAAGTGTCTCCCCGTGGCTTGGCCCAAGTGTCCAGGTCCCATGCGCAGAGGGAGCAGCTCCCTGAGGACCCCTGTCCCACAGGGTCAGACCCCAGGGTCCATCTGTCGGCCTGTCTGTCTGTCCTCAGAGTCAATGACACGCTGGGGCCAGGAGCTGTGTTTCGTGGTCTACCCCCAGGGCTCCCCGGAGGAGGAGGAAAATGGCCCCTGCCAGCCCTCCCCACTGCCCGCCGCCACGGACAAGCCCTTGAAGACACAATGAGACATTGTGGAGCCTTGAAGCAGCTGTTTCTGTTTACATGTTGTTTATGAGGAGGTGTTTTTGCAAAAAAAAAAAAAAAAAAAAAATTTTTTTTCCTGGGGAAAAAAAGAGATCCTACTCTTAGAGGCCTGTGGTAAGGAGCCCTGAAGATGTGGGACTGGGTCCCCTGTCAGCGCTGCCCCGCTAGCTTTTCCTGGAAAGGTCTACGAATAAAACAGGGCTGGTGGTGTACCTGTCTCAGGTGAGTCCCTGGTGGGCACCTCTCGGTGGTGGGCACCCCTCGGTGGGGGGCACGCGTGGAGCTGGCTGGAGAAGGGGGCCCGGCAGGCCCAGGAGGAGGCCCTTGGCATTCGGGGGCTCTGCCGCTTCAGCCAGGCACTCCCTCTCCGGGGCTGGCACCGTGGGGTCCGGAGCCGCCCCTGCCCCAAAGGGACATGGAGGATTGGGAAGCCGCTGGGTGTGCCCCTCCCCCAGGCCCTGCGACACCTGCTGGAGGCCCGGTCACCCAGGAGAGCCCGGGATTCCCACTGGAACTGCCTTTCTTCCCATAAACCCCCACGGAGTGAGTGTCAGGACTTCAAAGCCCACGGCCTGGCCCTGGTTTACAGGTGGGAAAACTGAGGCTTTGCGACAGGACGGGATGGATTTGCCTGCTGGCAACTGGTGCCTCAGCCTCTGTCCCCTGAGAAAGCATCAAGTAACATCTTCCGGGGCCCTCAGGACCTGCAAGAGACCCCGTGGGCTTTCTCTACCCTGTGCCCACTTTCCCAGCCCCGCAGTACTGCCTGGGAGATTGACCCCTCAGCCAGAGGGCAAAGGGCATCAACCTGGCCAGGCCCGCGCTGACCCCACAAGCATGAGGTTGGGGGCAGAAGCCTCCTAGCCCAGCTCCTCCGGGGTCTGCTGTGAGGATGCAGGAGGGTTCATGCCACCAGAGTGCCCACCGTGGACTAGGTCTGATGTACCCGTGTCCCTGTTCAGTCCAGGGACAGCTCTGGTGCCCCACAGGGTGAAAAGGGAGAAGCCACAGGAGACACTCCAGGGGGCCCTGGCCTGGCCCCCCCGCTTCTCTGGAAAGGGATTCCCAGAATAGAGTCAGGGGAGGTAGGCATGGGCCCCAAGGTATCTTGTGTACCCTGGGGCCCTGCAGAGGGCGGGCTCATCACTCCACCCTCGCCCCACGTTCAACCCCCTGCAGTCCCCTGCCCACCACGCCCAGCAGGGGGGCCAGGGCGCTGGCCAGGAAGCCGGCTGCGCTTCTGGGTGGGCCTCTCCGTAAGAAAGAAGGACACGGAGGCAGGGTAGAAACGACTGTGTATTCCCTGGTTACAAAGCGGGGCTGTGGCGGTCATCAGCGTGTCCGGCGGGTCAGCAGACCAGCAGGGCCTCGTCGTCACTGGCCTCCAACGTTGGGGAGCAGGGTGGCGGGGGGCTCCTGCAGACACCCAGTGGCTCTGGTGGGTGGGGGCCTAGGGTGCTGCCGGCAGTGGGGGCCGGGGGGTGAGGGCCCTGGGCCGAGCAGGACGCCCGAGGCATGTCCACAGGGGCTGGGTTGTCCACCAGAGGGTCCCTGCCGGCCTTCCTGTCCTTGTGCGCTGGCCTGGCCTCTGGGTCCCGCAGGCCCGAGGGGGGCGGCACAGAAGGCCCCACCTCCGGTGCGTGGCTAGGGGCGCCGGGGGGCCCCTCCCCGGCTGCCCCTGGGCTGCCTGTGTCTGTTAGGGGTGCCGGGGGGTCTAGGCCAGCCCCCGGTGCCGGCTGGAGGAGCCCATCGCCCAGCACCGTCTGTGAGGTGCGCGCAGCCGTCAGCAGCGGGATCTGTCCGCGCGGTGCCCGCGGTCGGTGAAAGAGCCGGTTCCAGAGGCGGCCAAGGCGGCGGCGGGAGGGCCCGCGGCGGGAGGCGTGCCGGCGCATCTGTCGCCGCATGGCCGTGCGAAGGTTCTGTAGCACCGAGGCCTGGAGGGTGGGGCGGCGGCTGAGGGGGCAGAGGTCAGAACGACCCCCGAGGACCCAGAGACCAACTTGTCCCCTCCCCGGCCATGGCCTTCTATGTCACCCTGTCCAGGCCTCATCTCCCGCCTCCCTCGACCCCTGGACCAGCCTGGCCGCACGCTTTCCGACCTGGTCCCTCGGCCTCCCTGTCTTGGGTGTTTTCTGAGGTCTGGCCGGTGGGGTCTCACGCCCTCTGGCTCACCTGTGACGCACTGTAGACGGGAAAGTCCTCCACAGGTGGAATGAGGCCCTGTGCAATGAGCTGCCCATAGGACGGGGGTGCCTCTCGCCGCACAAACTCAGCCTCCAGGCGTGTCATCTGGGTCTCAAAGGCCCTGAAAGCAAGGGCAGAAGGGCAGCATGGCGGGGCTGTGGGGACACCCCACTTCCCGCCTCCCACGGGGGCTCCGCAGCAGGACGCGGGACCCCGTCCTTCCATCCGGACATCCCGAGGTGCCCAGACCCGAGAAGCCCCGTGTGGATGAGCCCCAGCTCACAAGCCCACAGCTGTACGAACAGTGAGCCCAGGGCCTCGCTCCAGAGACAGGAGGAAAGCGAGGCCCTGGCCCCGCCGCCCACCTGTACTCCTGCGTGCGCAGGGAGTAGAGCTTGAAGGCGCAGCCCAGGGCAATGACGAGTAGCAGGCCGCAGACCAGGCTGCCGATGAGCGCAGCGGTGATGACCTTGCGGGGCACGGCCGCCAGGCAGCCATGCTCGTCGCTGCCGTCCTGGCAGTCCTCCTGGCCGTCACAGCGCCACGTCTCGAAGATGCACAGGTTGGTGCCACAGTGGAAGGTGCCCGGCTGGCAGGAGAAGCAGTTCTTCTCGTCGGCGCCCCCGGGGCAGCTTTTCTGATTGTTGCAGCGGTCAGCCGGCATGTAACAGAGGCCGCTGCCACCCTCACAGGGGTACTGGTCGGGGGGGCAGGCGGGGCAGCCCTGCTCGTCCCGGCCGCTGGCGCAGTGCCACCAGCCGTCGCAGCGCTGCGGCTCCGAGAAGCAGCCCTGCTCGCCCGCGTCGTCCACGTCGCCCTCGCGGCTGCTCCCGCACGGCTGCTCCCACGGAAGGCAATAGCCCTTCACCTGGTAGGTGGCGTTGAAGCCGTGGCCGGCGCTGCGGGCACGGGCGTGGTAGGCCACGGTGAGGCGGCCCTGGGCGGCCTCGAGGCTCACGGGCCGGTGGTTGCTGCGGTAGGAGAGCGTCTGCAGCAGGCGGTCCCCACGCTCGCCCAGGCCCTCGTATACCTGCACGTAGTCGTCATAGCCCAGCCGCAGTTCCAGCTGCAGCAGCACGCGCCGTGGGTCCTGTGTGTCCACCAGCCACGTGCAGTGAAGGTCCGAGGGCCCACGGGCCGCGCCGAACAGGTCTGGGGAGGCGAAGGAGCCGTAGAAGCTGCCCAGGCGCCGGCCGCAGGCCAGGTCGGGGCAGCCAGCCTCGTCGGAGCCATCACCGCAGTCCTGAGTGCCGTCGCAGCGCCGCTCGGCGGGCAGGCAGCGTGTGGAGCGCGCCCCGCTGCAGGGGAAGGTGCCCCCGGGGCACAGGCTGCCCGGCGGCTCGGAGGCAGGCGCCGAGCAATTGCCCTCGTCAGAGCCGTCACCGCACTCATCCACGGTGTTGCACTGCCACGGGCCCGGCAAGCACTTGCCGTTGTCACAGCGGAACTCGTCAGCCTGGCAGGATGCCTGGCCCAGCTTCCCTGTGGGGTGAAGTGCGTAGTAGACACAGTCAGGGGCAAGCAGAGCTGCCCTCCAGCCTGGGGCCAGCAGCCGGCGTGTGGTGCCCCATCCCAGCGGGGCCTCTGCAGGGTCCAGGGAGAGGCAGGATCCCCGGAGAAGGGCCCTGGACTCTCCATGGCCAACTGAGGGGCAGAGACCCTCCAAATGCCAGGGCAGGCCCAGGTCCTGACCTGAGCTGGGGGTAAGGGCTGAGCTCCCCACTCTGGCCAAGTCTATGAAGTGGGGTCAGTGACCTCGAGGGGCTCCAAGCCACCCTGAGGCAGCAACATGACCAGTCTCCGTCCCAACACGGGGCTCCAGCTGACAGGCCTGCTGGGGGAGACCCTGCAGGGAGTGGGTCGATGGAGGGTGCCGCCCTGGCCCCCCGGAGCCCATGTGCACACACTGAGGCGCCCCGCCCGCCCTGCCACCGGCATCACCTCGGATGTATGAGAGACGGAAGCCCTGGGCCTGGCCGGAACTGGAGGCGTCCGAGTGGAAGAAGATCCAAACGTGGTCCCGGGCAGAGATGAAGGCGGGTGGGATGGCGGAGCCGCAGAGCCGGAAGGCCTCCTGGCGGGGCGGAGCCGCTGGGCCCAGCATGAGCCAGTCCAGGGAGCACTGGTGGGACTCCTCCACGTCAAAGTTGCGGAAGCTGCGGGGGGCAAAGAGGGCCGCCGACATGGGTGGGTGGCCAGGGGCCAGCAGGGAACGGTCATGCCTGAGCTCACGGCAAGGATGGCCAGCCCCACTGTCCCTCCTCTCCTCCACTCCCGGCTGCTCAGTGGGCCCTCCAGGGGTCTGAAGGTGGCTCCGTGAAGAATCAGGACAGTGTGGACAGCCTGGGTCACGTCAGCCCCAGTGCAGCCTCTCCACCCTCGGTCAGCACACACACACACACGGCACCCCAACCCAAGGCCAGAGTGGAGGGGGAGGCAGGAGCCCCATCGTAGGCAATTCCCTCCACTTACACTCTCCCCTGAAGGACAAGGCCAAGGGTTCAGATCCGCACCATGCTGGCTCTGCTGGGACAGACCCTGCATAATCCCAGGCTTGTGCACCGAGGGGACCCGTGCGCACCGGGCTGGCCTAGGCTGGGGCTGGGGCACAGCTCAGCACCTGGGGAGAAACACTGGCCCTGGACCCCCTGGCCCAGGCTCTGGGATAAACAGCGCCATGGAGTTCTCTAGAGGGGGCCAGGAAGAGTCGAGTCTTTGAAGAGACTCCCAGAGGCCACAGGGAAACGGGCACAGACCCTGACGGTGCCCATCACATCCCTGTGCCTTGGAGCCACTGGGGGCTTCCGGGCTTTGCATTTAGGAGAGTGACTCCCCATGATCTCCCCAGTCCAGGGGTCCAGCCTCAGTTCCACCATCTGATCACCTCACCCCGTTTCCCTCTGCATGTCCCCGCAGCTCAAGCGCCTGGGCTCCTGCCTGGTCCCCGTTCCTGCCGAGACCACCCCAAGGCCCCTGGGGAAAATGTGCTCTGGGCTCAGTGCCAGCCTGGCCTCAAGCCACCCCTGCAGGACAGACAGGACACCTCTGCCACCTCACAGACAGCTGGGCCATGGCCACCAGTCCCAGGGCTCCCCTCCCTGGCAGGCCTGAGGTGACGGACAGCCCCGCAAGCCCATGAGAGAGGCTCAGGGCAGGACGAGGCCCAGGTCTGGGCAGCCAGCAACAGAGGCCCACATTCACGTGCTCACATGCACACAACTCATACATGTAGACTCACACACGTACTTGCACACATCCACATCTGCTCACTTGTGCCCACCACACCTACCCACACACGTGCTCACACATGCACACACACCTGTCCTTTATACCTGCTCAGATGGGGCTCACGCACATAAACAAGCACACGTGAGCGCTCACACGTGTGCACACGCATCTGGTCACTGGCTTGCCACATGCCCTCACATGCACACCATCACACTCACATTCAGTGTGTGTAGGCCCACATTGGTTCCCTCTGACACCCCCGGGGCCCCCATACCTGATGGTGATCATGTCCCCACGGTCACCCTGGATGTACCAGCTGCAGTTGGTGCCCGGTGGGTAGTTGAGGGGCCAGGCTGGGCTGTAGATGACACCGCGTCGTTCCGTGTGCTGCTCCAGTTTCCCGCTGCAGGCGGCTGTCAGGAGAGGAGGCTGAGAGGTGCTAGCCTCACCTTTGGGTGGGAGGGGGTAGTGAGGGAGGGGGACACTTGAGCCCCCCATGGCTTGAGCACAGGCCTTCCCCGGGGTGGGCTCAAGTCCAGCCAAGGTGATCACAGCCAAGAGGAAGGCCACAACTCGACACTTCATGGAAGTGGTGTGTCTGGCGTGGGCCAAGGAGGGCCCACCTTGTGCCCCAGAGCCTAGGTCTTATCCCTCATCCCCAGCAGGGCTGGGAGTGGCCCACCAACTCCCCTTGGTGCCTCTGGAGAATCTTGCAGCCCTAGGCAGAGGCAGACCCACTATGGTTCCCTGCCTGTTCCCCTCCTCCCGCCCCGGGGCTGACTAAATACAGGCCTCAGCCGGGGAGGGAAGGGGCTGTGCTCACCCAACACATATTCACTGAAGACCTACTATATGGCAAGCACAAGCGGTAGGCATGCTCGTAAGACAGGCAAAAGCCTGGCTCTGTGGAGCTCACAGGCTGGGGAAGGAGCAGGCTCTGCAGATACCCTGGGTAAAGTGAAGATTATAAAACAGGCCTGAAAGGAGGACCCGATGTCCCAAGGTGGCTGGAAGTGCAGGCTGGGTCAGATGGTACCTTGTGTGGCATCTGGGTTCTATCCTGAGCATAAGTGGGAATCCACCAGGGGTGGATGTTGTAACCAGATGAGGAAACCGAGGCTCAGAGAGGGTAAGTGAGCTGCCCATGGCCACACAGCAGGTAAGTCAGGGCCCACCCTGGTCCTCTAACGGGCTCGGCCTCTCACTGCCAGCCTTGAGCCGACGCACTGATGAAGTGTCTACCGTACACTGTGTCAGGGACGAGCTCAGGGCATCACGCCAGCCAGCACGGGTGACGAGTGCCTCTGTGCCCAGCCTCACCGGCCTCACTTTACCCACATCATTACACATGCCCTCTGCTTCCCAGCTGAGCCCACCCAGCCTAAAGGTGGCAAACCCTGCCCCGGTGTGCCCTGGCCTTCCCAGGACCAGGAAGGCCCTGCGCTTGGCTGCCCCCACCCCTCACAGCCCCTCAGTCATACTTCTTCATCTGATCTTCCCGACAGCCGGCAGCACAGGTGGGGCCCGTTATACAGATGGAGAAACTGAGGCTGGGGGAGACAAATGATGACACTTTTCCCGAGCCCAGCAATACCACCTCCTCTCTCCCACTGCCTGGCCCCTTCCACCGTTGCCCTGGAAGTAGGGTCTCTCTGCTAGCTCTCAACAAGACTCTGAAACCCCAAAGGGCTCAGGTACAGAAGGGAGAGTGAAAGCCCTCCAGACACCTCCCACAGTCTTAGGAGGGTACGCGCGGAGGTCCGGGTGATCCAACACTGTGACTAGCAGGGAGTTAGCCCCCGGCGATGGCTCACAGGAGCATCAGGGGACTAGAAGAGAAACACCCACCCTGACCCTAACGCGAGGCTGACCACGCTCAGGTCACCATCAGAGCGACAGTCGTGGGTCGGCGAGGTACCAGCCAGGGCTCTCCGCTGGGCACTCAGCGTGGCCTGGGAGGCCAGCCTCCCCGAGCCTCAGATCTCTCACAGCCCAGGAGGGTAAGGACTAAACAAACGGAGGGGCGGCCGGGGGCCGGAGCAACATGTTCCCTCTGACGGGTGAGGCCGCCGGCTTTCTGGGCCTCCCAGAGACGCTGGGTGCCGACCTGGGGACACCCTGGGAGGCGTGAGGTTATGAAACCCAGAAGAGGCTTCTCCTCCTACAGGGTGCTGGGCGGGAGGTTCCCAGGCAGGGCTGGGAGCACATCTGCCCCCCACACGGAGTCTCTAAAGCAGAGGTTACACCTGGAGTTGGAGGCTTCACCAGCCAGTGTGGGAGTCACCCCCTGTCCCCTCCGCCCCCAGGACAAGGCCTGAGGCAAAGCAATACCTACCCTGGCCCAGACGCTTCCCCTATGAGATGCAGCACTCACGGAGGCCGGGTTTCCCACACTGGCCAGGGAAAGCCAGGCCCGCAGGGACCTGTGTCTGGCCCTTCTTTCATGAGTAGGGAGGCCTGTGTCTCCAACCACCAGCCTAGTCAGGAGCAGATGACTGGACAGCTGCCAGCCCAGCTCTGCCCCTCAGCAAAGCCCCTGACAACACATTCCCCAAACAGCCTCACCCCTGAGTGCGCCCTGGCTGCCCCAGAAATTCCCACGTCGGGGGCAGCCGTGTCACTCAGTCACTTTATTCTTCTCCAAAGGGGGCCACAGAGACCATGATTTCTGCAGCCGTCGGCCTGGCCCATGCAAAGTGACCACGGTGCAGGAGGGAGGCCAGAGTCCGTGCAGGGCCCCAGACTGGACGCTGCCTGGCCATGGGCCTGGAGGGCATCATCCGCTCAGACCACCGGCCCCAGGCTTTCTAGTTTCTGTGACAGCAGGGCTCACCCACATTCCACCACCACCCCAGGACCCCAGCACAGGCAGGGTAGAGCCTCGTGAATCCAGTCCGGGGGTCCACACTGCCAGATACACCGTTGCACCCTAGGCCCCAGCTTGTCCATCAGTGAAATGGAGTCAGTGGGCGCTGCTTGTCTCAGGGTGGCTGGGAGATCTGAGGAAGCGGCAGTCTCTAGGCAGACATGCACGTGCTGGGTTGAGGAGGGGGGATGCCCAGGGGAGGTGAGGGTAGTGATGGGGTGTGTGATGATGGGCGGGCAGCAAGGGGAGCTGGGAGATACCGATGCAGGGTGGAGGGTCTTGGGGGGTGTTAGGGGCAGTCAGAGAGGTCTGTCTGAGCTTAACTGGAGGTGACCTGTGTTCACTCGGGCAGAAGACTGCTCGGCCCTCGGGTCAAGGTGGCCTGCTCAAGGGGGCAAGGGATGACTGAGCACTTTTAGACCAGTGTCCTTCTTTCCTGGTCCACAGGGACGTCAAATACTCCTGAGAGGGTACAAGCAAGGCCTGAGGACGCGCAGCGCACAGATCTGGTTTCCAGAGGCCGTCGTTACTCCGGACACCCTGCTGGTGTAACCAATGACAGGGAGCTGGGAGCCCCACCAAAGCACTTGGGCGCAGCTGCCAGGTGAGGGGAGAACAGCCTGAAGACCCTGCCCAGGCTCACCACCCCACCGGGTCACAGTGGCCACAAGGCGGAGCCCAGAGTCTGGGGTGCGGGAGGTGGGTGGCCCGACCCAGTTAGTGCCTGACAACCTGGGGCAGGACGGGGTCTGAGAGGTTCCCGGGCAGCCCAGCTGGGCCCTGCGGGGGGTCTGAGCCCAGCGAGGGCTGGGAAGGGGCAGGCCAGACAGTGATGATCTGGCCTCCTCACAGGAGGAATCGCAGGGAAACCCTGAAAACTGCAGCGGCATGAAGCTTTGGGTGGAGGGAGGCACCTCTGGCAGCGCAAACTGGTCTCCACTTCCCTCAGCAATGCTAGAGGGTCAGCAATGGGCTCCAGGACAGTCCCAGCCCCAGATCACCACCTGGGGCCGCACAGGACACCGGGGGGCGCCATGCACAGGCAACCTGGACCCTGCTGGTGGCCACACATGAGGGTGGACCCGGATGGCTCTTTCCCGGCTCTAGGAGTAGACCTTGTCCCTGGAGCATTTCTTTTCTAAACGTCTAGCCACATGCCCACCCGCTACACCAGCAGGAGGGCCGGCCTGGGTTCACATTTGTAAGACCTGACACCCTCACGTGCCCTTTCCCCATGCCCACTCTCTACCATAGCCACAGACACCTGACCCAGGTGAGGCCAGTCAGTCTTCTCCTGGAAGTTGGGGTGGAGAGACTGGGTGGTCAGCTGTGGGGGCCAGGACGCCAGGCAGGGCCGAGGCTGGCTCAGTGCTGAGCGAGGCAGGGCCCTGGGCCAGCAGAGTCAGCAGAGGAGACCAGGCTGCCGGAAGCAGGAGCTGGTGGGCAGGGAGAAGGGGGCCGAGGGTGCGTCTCAGAGGTGGGCCCGTGAGAGCGGCTTCTGTGGACCCTGAGCCTCCCCCTCCCAGGGGCCGCAGCCAGCAGAGAGCCCTCTCCCTGAGCCGGCCTCCGTGGGTTTCTGCTGCAAGCCGGGCCCTGAGCAGAACTAGAAATCCCGGGTACCTCCCGCCCCACGATGCAGCTCAGCACACAGCGAACAAGTCCGCGGCGCCCCAGACTCCAGCTCCCAAGGCCCTTCAGATGTCTCACAGGGGCACCAAGGGCCACAGGGGCCTGGGCCTATGCATTCACCAACCCCTGGCAGCCCCCTCAGCAAAGGACAAATGCTCCTGATGGCCTCAGCCTCCCTGCCGCTCCTGGCAGCCTTTGCTGTGCTCAGCACGAGGCCCAAGCACAACGACGGCCAGTGGACGGACGGACCCACGCGGACAGGCAGGAGGCAGCCGCGGACTTCTAACTGTGTTTTCTTAGACTCCATATGTCTATCTGGCATCCACTAACCACAGGGCCAAACTCTCAGCCAAAGTGTTTACCTCTCTCCTGCAAACCAGTTTGCCTGAAACTGGTCTTCCCCGGGCAGACTGGCTGATCCGAGGCTGAGTCTCCTCACTGCCTTCTTATCTAACTCACACACCAAGCCAGTATTTCATCCCAGGGTCAGGTACCAGGCACCGAGAGACCACCCCCATAGCCCAGAGCCCTCGGGAATTATTCAAATTAGCCAGTCCTAAGCTGCTTCCCCTGCCCTGCCCTGCCTTTCCCACTGAAACGCCAATCAAGCCTCTGGCCTGGGCCTTCCCCTCACTCCTCTGTCTGCCTTGGCCAAACCTGGTATTTCCCCTGTGACCCTATGTGGCATGGCATGTGCCCTCCTCACAAGACACATAAGCACTAAATCCCTCCATCAATGGCTTTGGTCTCTCGGTGCTGTCACTCAGCCATATCTTTATCAGCTAAATCCCAGGTATAATTTTAAAGCAGGCAGGCATCTCATGGCGCCCCATGGCCCTCTGGGAACCCTACAGGAAGCACAATCCGTCAATCGTGTGGGCGGTGACAGTTTCCTAGCGGTATTAGGCCACCATGTGCCAATGCTGTGCTGAGCACCTTACCTCATTTGCCCATTTAACCCTAATAAGCAGGCTTTGGGGTAGGGCCTGTTATTGCACCCATTTTACAGAACAGGAAACTGAGACTCAGAGAGGTGTAAGTTTGCCCAATGCCAAACAGCTCCTTTGTGATGCAGAAAAGATTCCCAGGGATTGAGGTAGAAAAAGGCCAGGTGACCTCAGGGGTGGAGCCAGGATCCTGAAGGCTGGTACTCAGAGGTCACTAAGCCAGGAGGGCAGGGAGGAAGGGAGGAAGGGGAGAAGCATCTTACTCACCTAAGGCAGGAACGGCGCTGCTGAGCCTCCCGGTGAGAACAATGTTCACTGCGGGAGACACAGAGAGAGTTCAGTGGATTGGGGGAGGGGGGTGGCTCTTGGGTCTCAAGCACCTGGGGCACAGGTCAACACAGCCCAAACTCCAGGCTGGTTCTCTTCATCTCGCAGGGTAAGGCCCAGAGTGCTGCCACAGAGACTTGTGCTCCCACCCCAGTCCTGCTGGGATGGGCAGAAGCGAGAACCTCGGGGATCTCAGCACCCACCTGAACACCCACAGCGGAAGAGAGCAGGGTGCAAGCCTGACTGCACCAGACAGCTCCTGCCACTCGCCACACTTGGGAATTCTAAGTTACTTGGGAGGGGGTGTGTTTCTGTTTCCTCTCAGGTTTGGGAACCATGGGCCTGGACCATCCTTCAGAGAGAGGCCCTTGCTCAACCTGGGCTTGTCAAGGGCTCTCCTACCACCCTGTAGGGCTTCCTCCCTCTGAGCGGCCTCTCCAGCCAGGGAGGGAGGGAAACAGTTCTGATTACACCCATTTTACAGGCACTCACAGCTAACAGGGTTCAAGGTCCTCCTCACTGTGCCATGCTGACCTTGAGAAGAGAGGCAAAGAATTTGCCTGCCACCTACCCCTTCAAGTACCCACCACCATGGGATTTGCCCTTTGCTTTCATCTACTGCTTTCCCGCAGGGGTGATGGGAACGGAAGATATGGGCAAACTCAACTTCCAGGGGTTCAGGGTGCCTCCTTCCCCAACATCAAGGATGCCAAGGGAAGCAGAGAGCATCTCTGCAGGGGTCAGCCCCCATCTGGTGAGGAAGCAGGGCCAGCTGCCGCCTAGCAGGACACCCAGGCTCTGCTGGGCTATGCCCCATCTGGGCAGGGAGGGCCTTGGGAAGGCCGGAGGGTCTGCCCCTTGCCTTGCTCCCCGGGGAAGCCCAGCACCCAGCAGCACGTGACCACTGACAGATTGGAGAGTGGGCACTCTGGGGGCCGTGGCCTTTACTGAGACCCGCTCACACAGCTAAGGCAGGGGCCTTCCCCCAGCTCCTGGGTTCTTGGGGGTAGAGGAGGGTGCAACCTAAAATGAACAGGCTTCTTTTTTACTGTCATTTCACTGGCTTCAGCCAACCTATTGGGGTTACAGAGCCTTCACTAATGACACCATAGGGTGTCCCCTAATGACCCGGGACTTAGATAATGGCCTCCCTCCTTCATCATGGTAAATAAAGGAGCCATGTGGCTTGAGGATTTAACTCCTTCCTTCCCCTCTCCCCCACACAAGGCCCTGGAAAGGTGGACAGAAAAACTCTGGTAGGGCTGGAGGGGTGGCAGGCCTGGATGGGTCCCTCGACCCTCCCCAGACACACCACCTGGGCTGATGAGGCCTGCCCCGCTGGGTCTGTGAAGCAACAAAGGGAAAACAGGAGTCATTCTAGCAGCTGCCTCCTGCCCGGCATCCTGATCCCGGCTCCGGCTAGCTCCCGCCCCCAACCCACTCTGGGCAGGAAATAGTTCCTCGTTGAGGGGGCCACCGGCCCCGGCCCGGCTGGCTTCGCCTTTGTCCGCAGCTCCGGAGGCCCCCGACCCCCCGTCGCCACCAGGCTAAGCACGGGCAGCCCAGGCAGAAAGCCACTGCCTGCCAACCCCAGGCGCCTGCACAGCGGGCCGCCCTGCGCACCGCTCACCCGGGCTCCCGGACGCTCTTCCGAGCCGGGCGGGAGCCGGGGCTCCGCGGCCGGAGGCGCCCTCCCAGGCCTACGACCCCAGCAGGCCGGGGTCCTGGGAGCCGCAGTCTCCGCGGCCTCCGGCGGGAGCTCTCGCAGTGCCCGCTCCGGGAACTCCAGCCGCGACCGGGGAAGAGGGGCGCCGCGGGTGCGACCAGGGAGAGGTGTGGAGCTACAGAGGCAGGGGACAAACCCCGGCGTGCCCGCGCGGCCCACTCACCCAGGCAGACGACGGCGAGCTGCGCCCGGGCGCCCGGCGCCGCATCCGGCCCCGCGGCTGCCCGCTTCTCCATGCCGGGGCCGGGCGGCCGCCCGTGGACGCCGCCTCCTGCCCCGCGCCTGCGGCTCCGGCTCGGGCTCGGGCTTGGGCTCCCGCGGCGGCTGCGGCCCGGGTGCGGGCGGCGGCTCCGGCGGCGACTTTGTGAGGTGGCGGTGCAGGCCCGCAGCGCGTGCGGGGCCACATCGGCCGCGGCGTCACGGGCCTCGCGGGGGCTCAGCGGCGGCCGCCAGGGAGGACCCCTGCCCGCCGCTGCCCCTGCGCCCCGGGAGCCGCGCCGCGGCCGGCCTGTGCCCGGGGGCCCCCGGCGTGCCCATGCCCCGCGCCGCGCAGCCCGCCCGGCCCTGGCGTCCCCTGGCCGCCCCGCGCTGCTCCCAGCCCGCACGGCCGGTGCCGCCGGTGGAGCGTCAGCGGGTCTGTGGGTCCTGCCGCCCGGCCCCTCGCCCGCCTGAGCCCGGAGGCCGCGCCGCGCCAGCCACGTGACGCGCCCGCCGAGCCGCAGTGGCGCTGGCAGGACGGTTGCTGGCTGCTGGGGCGGGCCGGGGGTTGCGCGCCCCGCCTCGGGTGCTGGACAGCTCCGCGCAGGCGGCCCCCGGCCAGTGCGTGCCCTCCGGCCCCCGAGCCTGGCTCTCCAAGCCGCCCTCCTCGCCGCCCAAGATTCGATCCCTCCCGGAGCCGGCTGTGATGGGAGGGGAGGGAAGGGATAATGGGTAGAGGGTGGCAGAGAAAGGGGCTAGCGGGGCTGATTAGGGGCTGAGGGAAGGACGGCGCGTGGTGGCGCAGGACTAAGGCCTGTCTTCCGCGTGAGGTTCTTGCCACTCCGACCTGCCCCCCTCATTTGCTACAACACAAGTAGCCCTGCCACATGCCTGAGATGAATCGCTCTGCGCAGAGCGAGGCCTGTGAGGGACATTGGTGACCACTCTAAGAGGCCCTGAGCCCACCCAGTCATCCCGACAAGGGCTGGGAAATGGAGAGGAGGCCTGTTTTCCAGGCTTGGGGCCCCGTCTGGGAGAGTTCTGGGCCCAGTAGAAGCAGAAACCGGGGACACGGTTTGAGGAGGCCATATAGGATTAAGCAGGACCAACCCTCCTTCCGAGACTGATGTGAAACCAGAGGTCCCCAAAGGTTCCCTCCCTGGCGTGGGAGGCTTGCCATAGCCTGTCCCACCTGCCCTGATGGAGGCTCAGGACCCCTCTCCCCCTTGATTTCCTCGGTTTAGGAAAGAAGGTAGAGAGACACTGATGTTATATTAGTGAACACTGTAGACAGAGTAACTCAACTAACTCATTTTCACTGCACAGGCCAACTGGATTTTAATTTTTTTTTAATTTGGGGGAAAAAAAACTACTTTTAGGTTTTTTCTCTTTCCTTGTTCTCTCTCTTCCAATTCTTCTGGTGATTTTTCCAAAGCAGACTTCTTCTTGGGAGATGTATTAAAGGGTTTAAAAATCAAATAATGGGATAAATGACTCATTTATGGTAAAGGGCATTAGCCTGCTGTAATTTGGTTTCAGAATTTCCTCAGGCTGCTGACTGCCTTGCAATGGGCGTTTATGCTCAGCAAAAATGTTCAGCAGACGTTGGGACACTGACGGTGAAGGTCTGCAGTTTTGTTTCCATTTGAAGATGCTTCCTACTTCAGTGTATGTTTTGCAAGCTCTATAAGGAATCCAGGGTTGAGGCCAATGCCCTGGGAGTCCTAGTGGAGCCTGCAGCAAAAAGAAAAATGTGATCCCCTATATACACTTACCAAACTATCAGATATCAAATATCTTGAACCAAGTGGGAAAACATGGCTATACATAAAACTCCAAGTTGCCCAATCTGCTCACACCCTGCTGTCAACCCTTATAATCCCACACAGCAGGGGTATGGCAGCTCAGGAGCCTCAGGCCGGTTGGAAACAACTCTTCCCACTGCTCAGTAGAGCAGGGTCATAAAACAACAACAACCGAACTTTATTTAAACTTTTGCAAATTTGTTCAGCATGAATTTTTTTTGCATTTAGATGTTTTAAAATATGATTTATCTTGATTACTGGGGGGTTTTTGGCACAAACTTAGTCCCCCTGCCCATATCGAGACCTTAGCTCTCTGATACCCCTTTCCGGTTTTGTCTCACAGTGGTCTAGCGCCCTCTAGAAGCTGCCGCCCCAGGCAGGGGCCTCTCTAGAGGTCCCCAGTGTAACCCTGGCTCAGTCCTCTCCCCCAACACTTCTCACTACTTCTGGAGCAGTTCCTGGAAGCCTAATCTCTGCGGTAGGACTCGACACCCTGGCTGCAGTCACTGGGTCCCCCTCAACTTCTTAACAAGCATTCTACCTTGGCTTGCTTGTATCCAGGAGGTTTGTGTCCCTCACAACCCAAAATCTTCCAGCTACTGGAGAATTTAGTACTGGAGAGAGGGTGATGCAAGTAACAGACCCTGAGACCATGCAGACTGGTGGGGGCAGACAAGGGAGCAGTGGGGCAGAGGGATCCAGACAGGGAATCAAGGTCCTCCTGGCAGGAAGCTGGCCTTCCCAGTTAGGAGGAAGCAAAGCTGCTGTCCCTCACACATGTCTCATGAGATTCAGACTGTGGGCCACTGAGGCCCTCAGCAATCTGCTCCAGGAGTGAGGAGAAGAGGGCAAGCAGAGAGGAGAAGGAAGGGGCATGGAGGTGTCCCACATAAATCCCCGTCTGGAAGAACCCACTCACCAAAATGCAGGCACAAACTCAAGCCGGCTCTTACCCAGCTGGTTGCTGGACACGATGTAGAGGATGCCAAGTTGGATGGTAATTATCTTTCTTTTCTTTTTTTCTATTTTGGCCATGCTGCACGGTTTGCAGGATGTCAGTTCCCTGACCAGGGATTGAACCTGGGCCACAGCAATGAAAACGCCAAATCCTAACCACTAGACCACCATGGAATTCCTGGTAATTGTCTTTCTTGATCTCAAATAGTTAATTTCTTTGAGGATCAAAGGCCAAATATGGCTTTGGCAAGCCAAGCTGGAACAAGGGCTTATGACCACCTGGTCCAGGTTTACTGCAAGTGACTTCCAGGCGGGCAAACTCTTCATTGTCCAGACACCTCCCACTCTGCCATCTGCACCTTCCCTATTGTGCCCAGTTCAGTTCTGGCTGCATCATTTACCGAGTCAATAATTTCTACTCTAATCCCCTGAGGCCAGTCCATCACTAAGTCCTGATAGCTCGTCCCCACGATGTATCTCGAATCTATCCACTTCTCTCTACCACCAGGCCACCTCCCTGGTCCCAGCCACCATCTCCTCTCTCTTGGGCCTCCTACGTGGTCCCCTGCCTCCCAATCAACAGCTCACTTTTTTTGTGTGTGTGTGGTACGCGGGCCTCTCACTGTCGTGGCCTCTCCCACTGCGGAGCACAGGCTCCGGACGCACAGGCTCAGCGGCCATGGCTCATGGGCCCAGCCGCTCCGCGGCACGTGGGATCTTCCCGGACCGGGGCACGAACCCGTGTCCCCTGCATCGGCAGGCGGACTCTCAACCACTGCGCCACCAGAGAAGCCCAGCTTACATTTTTAACATGCAAAGTGGACCATGCTCCTTGCAGAAAATGCTCCAGGACGGACTTCAAAGTTTTTAACCTGAGCTTTGTGATCCTGTGGGACTAGCCCTGCCTACCACCTCTCCAAGCCCCCTCTCCACCCAACTCGTTCTGGCCTCAGAACGTTTCCACCCTTCCCAGAGCTAATTTCTACTCTTCTTTCTTGACCAGGAAAACAGTCAAGAAGCAGAGCCAGAGAGCATTTGGAGAGATGTTCTAAGCCTTGTGAGCAGCCCCTCCAGTGTGTGGACGTTCTGACTGACCCCACGTGTCCAGGGCCCCCTTGGAGAGACGCACTCCAAGCACCTGAGGCCAGCCACTCACTCGAGCCAGTGGTGGAGGGATTGTTCTGTATTCATTTAAGATAAGTCTCTCCCTTCCCTGGCGGCGCAGTGGTTAAGAATCCTCCTGCCAATGCAGGGGACATGGGTTCACTCCCTGGTCCGGGAGGATCCCACACGCTGCGGAACAAGTAAGCCCGTGTACCACAACTACTGAGCCCGCGCTCCAGAGTCCATGCGCCACAACTACTGAGCCTGCGCTCTGGAGCCCGCAAGCCACAACTACTGAGTGCACGTGCCACAACTCCTGAAGCCCGTGTGCCTAGAGCCCGTGCTCCGCAACAAGAGAAGCCGCCAAAATGAGAAGCCGGCGCACCACAACGAAGAGTAGCGCCCACTTGCCGCAACTAGAGAAAGCCTGCGCACAGCAACGAAGACCCAGTGCAACCAAAAATAAATAAATACATTTCTTAAAGGTTTAAAAGATAAGTCTCTCCTTGGGCAGAAACCATCCTCGGACACTTTATAAGATCCCTCTGGGACCCAGCAGAGGAGCCTCACAGGACAGGGGCTATTTTGCTCTCATATACATTAAAATCTGTGTTTCTCAAATGATGTTTTAAAATGTGAGCCATTTAGGTAGAAACTAACATGAAAGCCTGCAACTGGGATTTCTGAACGGCAGTTAATGTTGTACAACTTTGAAATAAGATGATGGAAGGACAGGAGAGGAAGCAAGAAAAGAATAGCTTTAGAGAAAGGGAGTTAAGGTTTATTTGCATTAAAAATACTAGAAATATCAAAACCACAATGAGATACCACTTTACATCTATTAAGAGAGCTATTACAAAAAGAAAGAAAGAAAATAACAAGTGTTGGCGAGAATGTGGAGAAGTTAGAACCCTAGTGCGTTGCTGATGCGAATGTAAAATGGTGCAGCTGCTGTGGGAAACAGTTCAGCAGTTTCTCAAAAGGTTAAATATAGAGCTACCATATGATCTAGCTAGTCCACTTCTGGGTATATACCCAAAAGAATTGAAAGCAGGAACTCCAGGAGGTGTTTGTACACTCGTGTTCATGGCAGCATTATTCACAGTAACCAATAGGTAGAAACAACATAAGTGCCCATTAATAAATGAATGGATAAACAAAATGTGATAGAGATAGATAGATACAGATATAGATATAATGGGATATTATTCAGCCTTAAACAGGAAGGATGTTCTGATACAGGCTTCAACATGGATGAACCTTGAGAACATTATGCTAAGTGAAACAAGCCAGTCACAAAAGGACAAATACTGTGTGATTCCACTTGTATAAGGGACCTAGAGTCGTGAAATTTATAGAGACAGAAAGTAGGAAGGTGGTTGCTGGGGGCTGGAGGGGGGAATGAATGGGGAGTCATTGATTAACAGGTACGGAGTTTCAGTTGGGAAAATGAAAGAGCTCTGGAGAAGGATGGTGGTGACGGTTACACACAATGTGAATGTACTTAATGTCACTGAACTACACACTTAAAAATGGTTAAAATGGTAAATTGTGTGTAATGTGTATTTTACCACAATTAAAAAATACTAAAAATAAACTGGCAAAGTTCGGGGTTGTGACACCATTTCCACTGGGCTCTGTGGGGTGAGTGGGCCAGCCTGAGTTGCTGTTTTGGATTTAGTGTGGCTCAATACTGGAACCTCCCAGAACCTTGGTCTGCCAGGGGTGATGGGGGAAGAGCAGGCCTCAGAGCTGAGCACCTCCTCCACCCTGTGCAATGCCCAGGCATCCCAGCCACAGCCCAGTGATGGGCCACATCTGCAGGCACATCTGGTGATGGGCTCAGCACGGCGAAGTGCATCTAGCCATAGACACTCTCCAAGCCATTGCTGGTTCTTCCAACTTTAAGAGAATAATAGAATAATAGCAGTAAAATCATTTCACCTTAAGTACTGAGCAGTAATTTTCAAATTATAGGCCTGGAACAGTGATAGTAAGTATGAAGTATGTCATAAAAGCACCATTCCAAAAAGAAAAAAAAGATTCTACTGCAATAGAAAGGTTAGTGCCAGGTCACCCCCTTACTTTACACAACCCTCTCCACTGTAATTTTGAACAAGGAGTGTGGTTCCAATTTTCAATCAGAAAGCTCTCCTCAGCGTTGCTGAACCACTCAGAAGTGCCCTGAAACAATAATCATCTGTATATTGATTTGGGGGAGAATCAATCCAATTCAGTCCACCTCACTAAATTGTTAATGGAGCAAAGTACATCAGAACCCCGAGGTGGGTTAACAGATACTGTTTGTTCTTTAACTGTGCAGCTGCCAGAGGAATAAAGGTGACAGGTTGAGAGCCTGAGTCCAGAGGCACGTGTGCAGATCTGGGAAACCCAAGGCAGGAAGGGTAGACTAGAAAAGCCATGGAGACAAGCCCTCACATCCCAAAGTGTCTCCTTCGTGGTCAAGGTCAAGAGAGTGGAGGCCAAGCTCACTTCCAGCACACGGGGGAGATGAAATCAGCCCACTGAGGGACTCCGGGTGGCTCCTAGGGAAGCCACACGTCCCTGTTAGAGCTCCTAGGACTCCTGGGGGACACATGGGGAGCCTAGTGCAGTCCTGCTCACTCGCCAGGGCTCAGAGGACCCCTCCTCTACCATGCTGGACAGTGAGCCTTTATTATGGACTTAATGGTTGTATTTAAGTCAACTCATTTTACTTAAGTATTACTGCTTCATTTTCCTTAAGTATTTACTTGAGCTATCTCTATATAACTACACGCATGACCCAAACAAAACATTGCACATTTTGTTGCCTGCACCCCTGTCTTCTCTGTCTCTGTTTCTCTGTCTCTGTCTTTCTGTCTATTCATCTCCACCAAGGAGAGTTAGGAAGAAGGCTAGCACATTCATGACACACTAGCTTCAAAGCAAAGATTTTCTCCTCAATCAGATGAGAAACACTGGAGAAGAACTGAAGGGAGGGCAGCATCCTGGCTTTGTGGTTCAATAGTATTTACGGCAGGATGTGACAGTCGTGATCCAGATCATCCCAGTCCCCTAGAAGTCATCCCACACGTCCCGTACCCCACGACACGCAAGCAGGAAGACGGGCACGATTACGCACAGAGGCTTTGGAGTCAACCTGCGGAGGATTCAACCTGCCTCCCCACGCGATCCCCACAGGAGCAGGTTTAACTTCTGTGAACCTTGGTTTCCTCGTCTATAAATAGGACCACAACAGTACCTACTTCACTAGATCACGGTAATAACTCAAAGCACTAATAACAGTGCCTGGCACAGAGTAAGCGTTTAGTAAATACTAGCCATTATCCAACTGCACCCCCTTCAGAAAAACTCCTATTCAGTCTTCAGAACCCAGGCCAGCTATACTCCGTCTGCCCTCCCAGAGGAAGATAAAACTCCCTCCCACCTCACTGCTTCTTCTGTACTTCAAACAGTGTTCTGGGGCTGAACACATCATCCTCTTGTCTTATTTACAGTCTTATTTCCATGGCTGTCTGTGTCCTTAAGCTGTCAGCTCCTCCCTAGAGATGTTAAGCTACCTTTTACATCCTCATCATCCAGGGCGGCTCTGCTCACACCTACCTAGTAGGTAATTAGCGGGTGTTTACTGACTTGAGTTGAAGCAGGTGGTATCATGGCTCAGGCTGCCTACAGAAATACTGTTCTTTTATCGTGTCTCCAATCTCTCATTCCATAAGTCCCAGCCTGTAGAAAAGGAGTCTATCCAGCATCCCTTGGAATCAGTCATCACCTCCAGAGAATCTTGCCCCAACCCATTATCCATCCCTAACCCAGCCTGAGTTTGGTACACATACCTTCTCTTCAATTTTATACTTTTACTACATAGTATATACCCATGACCAATGTATCATATTGTTTTACTTAAGTGGTTACATATTGCTGTATCCTCTGACAACTTGCTTTTCATCCAGTGTTATGTTTACAAGCTTTATCCACATTGATATGCTTAGAACTAGTTTATTCAACTGGGAGCCAAGGGCTGTCTGATCTTGAAGCCCTAGAAATTGGCATCCAGCAGGAGCCATTCCTAGATATTCCTATAGTGTGTGCTACAACTTGCCATGGGCTTCTGGATTGAAAGGTTTTGGTGTGAACAGAAATTTTCAATTCACTTGGGCAAATACCTAGGAGTGGGATTGCTGACTGTATTGTAAATATATTTAACGTATGATTAATGTATGGTTAATGTATGATTAATGTATGGTTAATGTATGCATAAGAAACCACCAAAGCTCACTCAAGAAGAAATAAATAGTACTATTTATTAATCTATTTTTTAAATTGGATTTGTAATGGAGACCTTCCAACAAAGAAAGCTTCATGCCCACATGGTTTCATTGGTGAATTCTATCAGACAATTAAGAAAAAAATCATATCAATTCTACACAACCTTTTCAAGAAAATAAAACAGGAGGGAAACTTCCCAAGTCACTGTATGAGGTCAGATTTATCCTGATACCAAAAACAGAAAAAGAATTTACAAGAAAAGAAAACCATGGACCAATATGCAACACGAACATAGATGCAAAATTCCTCAACAAAATATTAGCAAATTTAATCCAGCAATATATTAAAAGGATACTAAATGGAGTTTATCCCAGCAATACAAGGCTGGTT
This sequence comes from Aethalodelphis obliquidens, assembly GCF_003676395.1. Lineage (NCBI taxonomy): Eukaryota > Metazoa > Chordata > Mammalia > Artiodactyla > Delphinidae > Aethalodelphis > Aethalodelphis obliquidens. The sequence continues at coordinate 3,732,037 of NW_020837987.1, read as the reverse complement.
CAACACTGGAAAATCAGCGTGTGTAATTTGTCAAAAATCCATAGATCTTTTACCACAAAGAGTAAATTTTACTGTATAAAATTATTTAGAGGGCTTCCCTGGTGGCGCAGTGGTTGAGAGTCCGCCTGCCGATGCAGGGGACGCGGGTTCGTGCCCCAGTCCGGGAAGATCCCACATGCCGCGGAGTGGCTGGGCCCGTGAGCCATGGCTGCTGAGCCTGCGCGTCAGGAGGCTGTGCTCCGCAACGGGAGAGGCCACAGCGGTGAGAGGCCGGTGACCGCCAAAAAAAAAAAAAAAAAAAATTATTTAGAAATCACCCAGAATGTCAGGGGAATCCAAGATGAAATGCACACTGTGACAAATAAATTTGTTTACAAATGGATGGTTTAACCACACTGAAACTGGTGAAGAAAAAAAGAGTTAAGACAGTGTATATTGACTAGATACTGTAAGACTAAAGAAAAAAAGAACTGTACATAAACTGTGCTCTGGTTGGCAGATTTGTTTCTCAAACAGATACAAGCTCTGAATTCTGAAACCATTTTACATGTCTGGTAGAGTTGAACAAATAAGTAAATGTATTGGAGATAATGACAGAGACAGGTTTTTCACTGACTGAGAATGAAGTTACCGAAAAAGCAAGGGGGGAATGCAAGAAGGAACACTGTGGTGCTGGACTGCAGTTAGAAATATCAGTATGAACTCATGTGTTAAAGTATCAATATGTACCCAGACAGACAGAAAATAGATATGTATATATGCATGTTTAGAATTCCCTAGCTCTGTCTGCTGAGAGGGCCTAGAAGCAGTGACACCTCAGTAGCAATGAGCTCACCCAGCACCCAGAACTTGGTTTCTAAATACTATTCTCTAATACAAGGAACCAGGGGTCCCTGGGGAAGACTGTCCAGGGCTGGGACTGAGAATACACAGATGAGCTGGCAGAGCCAGAAAATAACAAAGACAAAAAAAAAGAAAAGTACTGCATGGTGTCCTCCCCAAAACCCATAATCTCAGTCCATTTATGAAAAAAATTTAGACAAATCTAAATTGAGGGACATTCCACAAAATACCTGGCCAGTACCTACTGGAAGAAACTAATGAGACAGGAAGACTACATGCCATGTGAGATCCAGGTTGGATCCTGGAACCAAAAATGGACCTTAGTGCAAAACTAGGGAAATCTGAATATAGTCTGCAGTTTAGTTAACAGTGTTGCACCTATATTAATTTCTTTGTTTTGATAAACACACCAAATTATGTAATATGTTAATATTGGGGATCTGACGAAGGACTCTCTGTACTATTTTTGCAACTCTTCTGTAAGTCTAAAATTATTTCAAAATAAAATGTCTTTTTTAAACCACAAATGGAAACCACCACACATATTGGAACAGCTAAAATAAGAACATTGGCAATACCAAGTGCTGGTAACGTGGTAGAACTTGAACTTGAGTTCTCATCCATTGCTGACGGGAATGCAAAATGGCATAAGCATTATGGGAAAGAGTGCAGTTTCTGATCTGGTCATAGGTAAGTGAAACATACACTTACCTTTGACCCAGCAATCCCACACATAGGTATTCACCCTAGAAAAGTGAAAACTTATGTTCACACGAATCTGTATTTGAATATTTATAGCAACTTCATTTATAATGGCCCCAAACTGGAAATAACCCAAATCTCCTTCAACAAGGTAAGCAAACTGGTACATCCAGACAATGGAATATCACTCAGCAGAAAACCAGGAACAAACTACTGTTACATACGGCAACATGGACCAAAGAAACCAGACTCAAAAGGCTACATACAGTATGATTCCAGTTATATGACTCTCTAACAGGCAAAATTCTAGGAGTGGACAGTAGATCGGTGGTTTCCAGACGCTGGGATTTGTGGTGGGGTTAACTACAGGGGATATTTTTGGGGTGGTGAGACTTCTTCATCATGATTGTGGTGGTAGTTACACGACTTTATGCATTTGTCAAAATTCAACACTATACACCAAAAATATGTAAATTAGGGCCTTCCCTGGTGGCGCAGTGGTTGAGAGTCCGCCTGCCGATGCAGGGGACACGGGTTCGTGCCCCAGTTCGGGAAGATCCCACATGCCGCGGAGCGGCTGGGCCCTTGAGCCACGGCCGCTGAGCCTGCGCGTCCAGAGCCTGTGCTCCGCAACGGGAGAGGCCACAGCAGTGAGAGGCCCGCGTAACGCAAAAAAAAATATATATATATATGTAAATTATTGTTTAGTTATATGCAAATTATTATTTAATTAAACATTAAAGTTTAGTTTAGGCTAGTATATACAAAGTCAGAGCCCTCTTGATGTCTCATTCCAGTCTCCTCCCCAACTTTTCAGAGGTAAACACTGAAATGAATTTCCTATCTACCCTTCTGACCCCTAAAAAAAAGGTTTTTTACATACCTATATGTGTGTACCATGGAAAATATACCACGTGAGTCTGGGTTTGTTTTTTAAGCATCATAAACACTATCACATCGCATGCATCTTCTTTCCTCTGGTTTGGTTTGGTCTGGTTTGGTTTTGTCCCTTCAGAAGGTCTCTCGAGTCATTCAGGAGATGATGCTGATGTGTCGCCAGGGTCACAAGGGGACACTGTGGGATTCGCCCACCCAGCCCTCCCTCTTTTCCTCCGGGTGACAGCATCTCACCCAGGAAAGCCCTGAGGCCCAACTCTGGCTCACAAAGCTCGGCCCAAGATTTCGAAACTGGGGAAACTCTACCCTTGAGCTGGTGGGGCGGCAGAATGTCCGTCTAGAGCTGCTAGCAACCAACTCCCCTCCCATCTGGAATGGAGGCAACCCCAAGGGAAGCAGAACCAAGGGATGGAGAATGAGCAGGTCCTGAAGCATTTTGGAGAGCCTAGGCCACCCAACCAGAAGCCAGCGCCACCCAGGGACTTCCCTGGGTCAGGACCCAACCAAGTTCTCTTTTTCTTCAGTGGAAGGAGTCCTAAGGAGCACGCAGGGAACCAGGTGCTGGGCTCCCACCCGACAGGTCGCCTCCCTTCCCGCCAGGGCTTCGGTCCTCTGAGCTGCCACACAGGATGCCCTCGTGCCCTCCGTCCCATGTGCCTTGACACTGTCTCCTTCGACTGGACCCGCCTCCAAAAGACACTGATGAAAACACCAGGAAACAACACCCAGCCAGCAGCACACGCTTGGCTTACAGCCACTTTATCTGTCAGAATCAACTGGCCCCTTTGCTACCTACATTTGCATGTTCTGTTCCATCATGTTGCTTGTTTAGCATTTGGGTGGTGGATGTAGTTTGAAAGAATTATACTATTATTTCTAAATTGTTAGCAAAATTATAGACTATAAGATGCAACAATAAACGTGGTGGGTTGTGAATATAAAATCCAGCATTCTCTCAAAATTACTGGGAGAAGTTGTACGTGTTTATGTAGATAATAAATTGTTACACACTAATTACAAATTTGTTCATTTTAGAACGTAAAGAAATGATACAGGTCTCATAATTACAGATCTCTTCACTTGTTTACCTCCAATCTCATTTTGAAGTGCTGTGATCTAGAATAAACTCTTAGCTCTATAATGATATTTTACAAACTTAGAAAACGTGGTCTAGAAATCCTTGCTTGATGAATACGTTTATATAATTATATTCTGTTCTATAAGTCATGGTGATTCAAAGAAAATTCTTTACTGTCATGCATTCAAAAGAGCTTTGGGACTCATTGAAAGAGGGAAATCAGAGGTGCACCTCCACCATGAAACTGCTCAGCCTGGCCTTCTCCAGGGCTTGATTTTCATAGGTATGGACTTACTGAGTCACTGGCCTGGCAGCCATCCCAGGGTGGCCTCCATCTCTGAAGCCACCCTTAGCTATGTGCCCTTGGGGCTGACCCGAGGAAGCTCTGCTGAGGAATTCATCAGCAGAGTCGCTCCCTGGAGCATCAACTGGCCTCCAGAACCCTCCTTAAAGCAAGGTTCCCACGCTCCTGGATGCAACTCAGTCCCAGGTACACACAGGTATGCCAGGTAATCTGATGCACATAGCAGAGGGAGCACAGCTAGTGGTTGACTTGGTACCGTTTTACTGTTTAAAGTACAAGCAACAAGGTCCTACTGTATAGCACAGGGAACTATATTCAATGTCCTGTAATAAACCATAATGGAAAAGCATATAAAAAACAAGAATGCATATACATGTATAATGGAATCGCTTTGCTATACAGCAGAAATTAACACAACATTGTAGATCAACTATACTTCAATTAAAAATAAAATAAGATAAATAAAACAAAATAAATAACTGATTGCAACAGCCTTCTAAGAAGCCACTCTCTGTTCAGAGGGAAGTGATGGAGGATCTCAGGGGCACAGACCGGTGAGGAACAAAAACATCAAGGCTGGAAACCAGTCCACACTAATTCTTACACCTGCCCTTTCCTCCCCAGCTTGATGCCCCTCCAGCCTGAATTAGCCCCCCACCCAGACCTTCCAACCTCATGTTACAGCTCCCAGAGCACAGAGTAAATAAATAATTCTACGCCTAGTAGATACTTCATGTTTGCTGAGTTTAAGTGAAATTTTGATGAGTTTTTGTATTAAAATATAATCTAATTAATTATAAGAAATATAATGTGGTGTGAAATGTTTTTTTCTGTTTCTGTATTAGTTACCTATTAACTTAAATAATAAAACCTTATAATTTGTACAAATACACTCAACAGTACAGTTTGATTGATAAAAATAACCACATGATTGAGCAGAGCTGGGGTGAGAGAAATTCATGACTGATTTTGTCTCCCCCAGCTGAGAACCCAGCACAGTGGAGACCCAGCCCTGGGCCCTTCCCTGACAGTCAGGCTTCTTCCCCAGAGGCTGTCAGCGGGTTCATCCCCAAGGCTGAGGCCGCCAGATGATCATTAAATGTGAAACCCTTCCCAGGAAGCAGCTAATGGGGTGTGCACATCTCTGTCCTCCTGGCCCAGATGAACCCCTATCTGGAGCCCCTTAAGCTGGAATTACACAGGAGGTAGAAATAGGGGGTGATAACACAGCCCCCAGATGGAGGCCTGGCCCGCCATGAGGACACAGGCAATAGGAAGGAAGAGTGAAATCCGCATGGAGCTGGTGGGGCAGACTGGGGTAAAGATCCAGATTGCTGCTAACACGACTTTGATTATTTTAATATTTTAATTGAGATTAACTCTCATGCAGTAAAATACTTACATCTTAAGTGTACAATTAAATGAGTTTTGAGTCTTTCAGGATCAAGTACGAGGTGGGAGAGTGCATTCTTGGTGGTTCCGTACGCCACAGTCAAAGGAGGAATTGGGCCCACAGGGGGCTGGGGAGGTGGCCCGAACCCACCAGCCGACTAGCCCCCGGGTCCAGACTTAGGGCCCTTGGTGCCCTGACTCGGATCCCTGGATTCAAGTTTGCTCAACACGGGAGCATCCCCTTCTAAGTCAGAAGGAACACCTCTGGGATTAGATTCACGGAGGATTTCAAGCTCTAACCCTGGTCCTTGATTTAACTTGGAGGGACATCCAAATTGTCTCTTCTACTTGCTGTACCCATGAAGAGAAGCAAAAGATTCTCTTTTTCTGAGGCAGCCCAGGAATTCTGGCAGGGACATGCTGACCAGCTCACCAGGGACCAATCCAACATTTATGATGTGGGTGGGGACACAGTCCCAAATCAGGAGCCCACTTGGGATTATAATCCCCTAGGGGGAAAAGGGCCAAGAATCACAAGGTCCAGTGCCTATTAGAAGGAATGAGAAAGTGTATTTGGAAGCCAGTCAACTATGAAAAGGTCAAGGAAGTTACCCATGAGGAAGAAAATACCCATTCTCTTTCAGGGACAGCTTGTGGAAGGTTGTTAGAAAATCTACTAACAGAGACCTCTCCACTCCCAAGGGTCAATCCCTGCTGGGACAACACTTTACCAGTCAGTCTGCCCCTGATATTAGGCAAAAACTCCAAAAGTTACAATTAGGCCCTCAAACCCCTATGTCACAACTCCTAGAGGTAGCCTTTGGGATATCTAATCATCACAATAAACTGAGGAGGAGGAAAGAACTCAACATGAAAAAAGGCAGGCCAAGGTTCAAGCTAAACTGATAGCCATTGCTGTCAGCCATGCCTTGCAACCTCAGAGCAACCCAAAGGGTGAAAGAAGTTTCAACCATCAGCCTGGAGATGAGACCAACAAGGCGGAATGCTTCAAATGCAAGTCAACTGGCCATTGGGCCCATGAGTACCAGAAGGAGACCCCCGGGCCAAGCCCAGTCTGCAAACAGACCGGTCATTGGAGATGGGAATGCCTGCGGTCCCCAAGGGGAAGGGGGGCTCCTGCTCTTGAGATGGCCAGGCTGGAAGACTGAGGCAGCCCAGGGATCCTGGCAGCTCCTCCCATGAGATGTCTGTCTCCATCGAGGAGCCCCAGTGGTCCTTGATGTAGCAGGTAGGAAGATCCATTTTTTTAATTGATACAGGAGCCATTTACTCTGTCCTGGTTTCTCAGGCTGGGCCTCTTTCCTCTAAAAGCTGCACAGTGACGGGTGTCGATGGAAAGCCTCGCACCCAGTACTTTACTGGGCCTCTCACTTGCCAATTGGAGCAGCATTTGATATTACATGGCTTTTTAGTTGGGCCTGAGTGTCCTACCCCACTACTGGGGAGAGATCTTCTGGGCTCTCTCAAGGCCATATTATGGTTAGGAGGCCCCGAGCAGCCCCTTATCTTGACCCCAGCTAAGGCAGATCAACAAGAAGAGGAAGGGCCTATTCCCAGCCATATTCTACAAGCAGTAGAATAACTACAGTATAACTGATGAATGGATGGATGAATGGATAAAGAAGATGTGGTATATATATATATGAATGGATGGATAAATGGATGGATGAATGGATGAATGGATAAAGAAGATGTGGTGTGTATATATATATATATATATATATATATACACACACCATGGAATGTACTCAACCATTAAAAAGAATGAAATAATGCCATTTGCAGCAACATGGATAGACCTAGAGATACTAAGCAAAGTAAACCAGAAAGAAAAGACAAATACCATATACCATATGAGTCCCTGGGAGGGCCATAAATGCCCAACCTGCGGAAATCAGCCTTAAGCCAGAAGCCACTTACCCTAACAAGAGACAATACCCCATAAGGTTAGAGGAAAAAAGGGGTTACAATTCCTCATAAATACTTAAGACATGGCCTCTTGGCGCCCTGTCAGTCTCAATGCGATGCCCCTATTCTGCCAGTTAAGCCAAACGTGTGATACAGGATGGTGCAAGACCTGAGCAGTAAAAGACGTCGTGGTCCCTATTCACCCCCTTGTGGCCAATCCTTATAACGTACTAGCCCAAGTCCCTGAAAATGCTAAATGGTTTGCTGTGCTGGACCTCAGGGCTACCTTCTTTTACATCCCAGTTCACCCCCCCTCACAATATCTGTTTGCCTTCAAGTGGGCTAATTCCCACTCGGGCCAGATGAAAGAATACATCCAGACAGTACTACCACAGGGGTTTTGGGACAACCCACCTTTGTTCAACCAGGCCCTAGGAAAGGAACTAAGGGAAATATGCCTAAAAGAAAGGGCTATTCTACAGTATGCGGAGGATACATTATTATGTAGCCTTACCATGGAAGCCTCAGAGGAGAACATCATTGAAGTTCTTAATTTCCTTGGGGCCCAGGGTTACAGGGTCTCCCAGAAAAAGGCACAAATCTCAAAGCAACAAGTTAAATACCTGGGTTACATTATAAACTCTGGAAGAAGACAGCTGTCTCAAGATAGAAAACAAACTATATTAGGTCTCGGTGCCCCAAAGACAAAGAAACATCTCCATACGTTTTTAGACATGGCAGGGTTTGCAGAATCTAGATCTCAGGATTTGGGCTAATGGCTAAGCCCCTCTATGAAACCACTAAAAGCCCCGATACAGAACCATTACTTCGGACTGGAGAACAGGAAAAGGCTCTTAATAGTATCAAACAGGTCCTCGCTAATGCTCCTGCTCTGGGTCTCCCCGATTTTAAAAAGCCATTCATTTTGTACATGGCTGAAAAGCAGGGGACAGCTCTGGGAGCCCTAATACAGAAGCTACGTTATTTTTCCAAACAACTAGATTCTGTGGCCCGAGGTCGGCCTGGCTGCCTTTGGGCAGTAGCTGCCACCACTTTATTAGTGGAAGAACCTAACAAGCTTACCTTTGGACAGTCACTGGAAGTCTGGACACCCTCCCCCCATCAAGTTCCAAGGTATTCTAGAGATCAAAGGTCACCACTGGCTAACTGGGGGCTGCTTTCCTAAGCGCCAGGCTTTACTTCTTGACTCCCTAGAGGTAACCCTCAAAACTTGCCACACCCAGAAAAGGGAACCCTCTTACACTCTTGGTGGGAATGTAAATTAGCACAGCCACTGTGGAGAACAGTATGGAAATTCCTCAAAAAAACTCGAGTTCCCATAGGATCCAGCAATCCCACTCCTGCGTATACCCAGACAAAACTATAATTCAAAAAGATACATGCACTCCTGTGTTCATAGCAGCACTAATTACATTAGCCAAGACATGGAAACACCATGGAATGTACTCAACCATTAAAAAGAATGAAATAATGCCATTTGCAGCAACATGGATAGACCTAGAGGTACTAAGCAAAGTAAACCAGAAAGAAAAGACAAATACCATATGATATCACTTATATGTGGAATCTAAAATACAACACAAATGAACATATCTGTGAAACAAAACAGACTCTCAGACACAGAGAACAGACTTGCGGTTGCCTGGGGGAGGGAAGGTTTGGGAGTTTAGGATTAGCAGATGCAAACTATTATATATAGAATGGATAAACAACAAGGTCCTACTGTACAGCACAGGGAACTATTCAATATCCTGTGATAAACCATAATGAAAAAGAATATATATATATATGTGTAACTGAGTCACTTTGCTGTATAACAGAAATTAAACACAACATTGTGAATCAACTATACTTCAATAAAATTTTTTCAAAGATTGCCACAATAAGTAAATAAATAAATGTTTTGATAAATACATACCCCTACCAAGATAAAGAGCACTGCCATCACCCCAAAAAGTTTTTTTTGGTGCCCCTTCTCAGTCAATCCCTTCACCATATAGGCAACTATTAATCTACTGTCCCTATGATTAACTGGCACTTTCTCAAGTCTTATGTAAATAGAATCGTAAATTCTGTACTGTTTTACTCTGCTCAATGTGAGATTTCATACACATGGATGTAAGTGTCAGAAGTCCATTCCTTTTGGTTACTCTGTAGAAGTCCATGGCCTGGATATGCCGCAGTTTATCTCCTGTGACAGACAGCTGGGCTGGTCCCAGCTTTTGTTACTGTGCTTAGAGCATCTGTGAACATTTGTGTGCAAGTCTTCTTGTGGATATTGTTTTAATTTCTCTTGCTAAATACTAATTTTTCTTGGATAAATACTTGGATTGTTGATAACCTGGCTTCTCAAATTCTGATAAGATGACATAATTTCTACTGTTCTGCTAACCCCACTGGGCCCTTCCTCTGCCAAAAATTATTTTGTTACTCATATGTATTACAGATATCTCTTTCTGGTTTGTAAGTTATCTTTTTTTTCCCCTTAAGATTAAATTTATCATTCAATACCCCTATTTGCACAACCCAGAATCTGCCCAAAAATCTAACAAAATGTTGAAGGGACTATAAGCAAACTGTAAGAGAGTCAGGCAACAGGGCTGCTTAAAAAAGACACATCCAGGGGTTTCCGTGGTGCTGCAGTGGTTAAGAATCCGCCTGCCAATGCAGGGGACACGGGTTCGAGCCCTGGTCCGGGAAGATCCCACATGTCGCAGAGCAAATAAGCCCGTGTGCCACAACTAGTGAACTTGCACTCTAAAGCCTGAGAGCCACAACTACTGAAGCCCGCGTGCCACAACTACTGAAGCCCGCTCGCCTAGAGTCTGTGCTCTGCAACGAAGAGAAGCCACTGCGATGAGAAGCCTGTGCACCGCAATGAAGAGTAGCCCCGGTTGCCGCAGCTAGGGAAAGCCCACGTGCAGCAATGAAGACCCAACGCAGCCAAAAATAAATAAACAAATACATCTATTTTCTTAAAAAAAAAAGACTGTAAAAGCCACATCCAAATATCAAGGGCATTCCTACACAGCAGGAGTACAGGAATTTTAAAATAATAGGAAAATTATCCCACTCACCATACCTAGAAATAAACCCAGCAAGAAATAATACAAGACCTAGATTAGGAACAGTGTAAACTGACCAAAGGACTTGAAAGAGGACATAAATAAATGAAAAGACAAAAGACTCTGTAACAAAGTTCAAAGGCAAGTGACAGAATGAGAGATAAATATTGATTGCATCTACAAAAGGCAAGGGATTCTTATCTAATGTAAATTCTGCCTGCAAATCAAATAAGAAAAGCAAACAACACAACCATAATACTGAGCAAAGGACATGGACAGGCAATTCACAGAAGGAATGCAAATGGCCAATAAACATAGAAGGATGTCCAACTCCACTTGGAAGCACGGGAAATATGGGTTAAAACAAGGAGATGGCATTTTAAAGAGCTATTCCTGATATTGGCAGACTCCAGGGCTGACAGGTATGGAGGAGTAGGTTTTCCAGAACAGCTGGAAGAGGGGAAAAACGTGTGGCCTATCCACACTACCATCAGCAATCCTTTCTCAACTTTGTCTTAGAAAAACCCATATGCGCAAAGAAACCTGTGTGTGAGGCGAGTAACATCCCAGATTTGTCCATGGTCGTGAGATTCAGAGAAAACCCCATACCACCACAATGCCCACCAACAAGGGAGGGGTCCTTTGGTTCATGCAACAGCCACAGCCAAGCCAGGAACACAGGAGAATATAAAGAATTTAGGGGCACGCACCTGGAAAGACTTGCAAGACGAATTTGTTGATCCTTTATGTGAAAAACACATGTACATGAGATTTATCCCAGGAATGCAAGGTTGGTTTAACATCTGAAAATGAATTCATGTAATATATCACATCAATAGAATAAAAAACAAAAACCACATAATTATCTCAACAGATGCAGAAAAAGCATTTGACAAAATCCAACACCATTTCATGATAAATACACTCAACAAACTAGGAATAGAAGAGAACTTCTTCAGCCTCATAAAAGGCATCTATGAAAAATCCACAGCTAACCTCATACTTAATGGTGAAAGACTGGATGCTTTGCCCCTAAGATGAGAAAAAGACAAAGATGTGTGCTATCATCACTTCTATTCAATATTGTACTGGAGAGACTTCCCTGGTGGTGCGGTGGTTAAGAATCAGCCTGCCAATGCAGGGGACATGGGTTCTGAGCCCTGGTCTGGGAAGATCCCACATGCCACAGAGCAACTAAGCCCTTGCACCACGACTACTGAGCCTGTGCTCTGGAGCCCGCGAGCCACAACTACTGAATGTCATGCACCTAGAGCCCATGCTCCCCAACAAGAGAAGCCACCACAATGAGAAGCCCAAACCACAACGAAGAGTAGCCCCCACTCGTCACAACTAGAGAAAGCCCGCATGCAGCAACAAAGACCCAAAGTAGCCAAAAATAAATCAATAAATAAAATAAATTTTTTTAAAAAAATTGTACTGGAGGATCTAGCCAAAGCAATTGGGCACAAAAATGAAATAAAAAGACATCCAGAATGGAAAAAAGAAGTAAAACTATTCACAGATACATGATTTGTATATAAAAAGTCCAAAGGAACTTACTAAAAAAGTATTAGAACTAATAAGTTCAGCAAGGTTTCAGGATATAAGATTAAGATACAAAACCAATTGTATCTCTATACATTTGCAATGAACAATATGAAAAAGCAATTAAGACAACAATTCCATCTACAATAACATCAAAAAGAAGAAAATACTTGGGAATAAATTTAACAGAAGAAGTGCAAAATGTATACTCTGAAAACTAAAAAAAAAATTGTTGAAAGAAATTAAAGAAGACCTGAATAAAGGGAAGACATGACATGTTCATGGATTGGAAGACTTACTATTGTTAAGGTGGCAATACTCCCCAAAATGATCTATGAATCCAAAGTAATCCCTATCAAAATCCCAGCTGGCTTCTTTGCAGAAATTGACAAACATTCTAAAATACATATGTAAATTCAAGGGACCCAGAGTAGCCAAAACTATCTCAAAGAAGAATTAAGTTGGAGGACTCAAACTTCCCAATTTCAAAACTTACTACGAAGCTGCAGTTATCAAAACAGTGTGATACTCACATAAGGACAGACATATAGATCAATGGAATAGGACTGAGAATCCAGAAATAAGCACTCATATTTATGGTCAATTGATTTTCAATAAATGGTGCTGAGACAACAGGATGTCCACATGCAAAATAATGAAGTTAGACCCTTACTTCACATGATATACAAAATTAACTCAAAATGAATCAGAGACCCAAATGTAAAAGCAAAAAATTTAAAACCCTTAGAAAAAAACGTAATTTAAAACTTCATGACCTTGGATTTAGCAATGCAATCTTAGACACCAAAAGCATAAGCAAAAAAGGAAAAAAAACAGATAAATTGACTTGATCAAAATTACAAATTTTTGAACTTCAAATGACAGTATAAAGAAAGTGAAAACTCACAGAATGGGTCGACATATTTGTAAATCATATATCTGATAACGGACTTGTATCTAGAGTATATAAAAAATAATTACAATGCAATAATAGAAAGACAAATAACCCATTAATCCTTTAATGGGCAAAGGATCTGAATAGACATTTCTCCAAAGAAGATATACAAATGGCCAACATGCACATGAAAAGATGCTCAACATCATTAGTCACTAGAAAAATGCAAATCAAAATCACAGTGAGATACCACTTCAAACCTACTAGGATGGCTATAAAAAGGTAATAATAAGTGTTGTCAAGGCTGTGGAGAAATTAGAACCCTCATAATTAAGGGATATGGGTTTTTTAGGGGGGATAATTTTATGTGTCAACTTGACTGGGTCACCAGCGTGGCTAGATGTTTGATCAAACATTATTCTGGGTGTGTCTGTGAGGGTGTTTCTGGCTGAAATTAACATTCGAATTGGTAGGCTGAGTAAAGCATATTACTGAGTAATTACTGAGTAAGTTAATTACTGGGTAAATACTGAGTAAAGCATATTACTCCCTAATATGGGTGGGCCTCATCCAATCAGTTGAAGACCTAACATTAAACCCTTATGAAGCACTTTCTCTATGTGAACTAAGGTCATGAAAATAAGTTATGAAAATAACTCATTTAGTCCTTAGGACAACCAAATGAGGTAATTATTATTATACTTTCCATTTTACATGTGCAGAAACTGAGTCACAGAGAAGATAAGAAATGTGCCCAGAGTTTATCACTGGTAACAAATACACACAGCTAACAGCTAGTACATGGCAAAGCAGCCTGGTTCCAGAGTCTGTGTTAACTATAACACTATATTGCTTCTCACCTATTTTGTTCTATACATTTCTTATTTGAACTTTCATCAGAAGGATGTATTGGTATGATTTCAAAACTTTATTTAAATCATAATTTTGTCATCTAATCAAGACAATTCACTCAACACTATCAAAGGAGTCATCAATCAGTGAAAACGGTGCTGTCACCACATTCCAATCCACAGTCACCATAATGAATTCCAATGAATTCCAATTCATTGGAATTCCAATGAATTCCAATGAATTCCATAATTCAATTCCAATGAATCCACTTCCATTGAAGTGGATTCAATGGGTTGAGGGGAATGCTTGCAACCCCTCACACACACCCCAGTACTCTCACTTATTCTGCCTCTCTTAAAACCTTTCAAGGATCCAAAAGCTTTTGCATTAAAACAGTGGTTCTCAATTGTTTATCTTGAGATCTCTTTGTACTCTTAAAAATTATTGAGGATCCCAAATAAGTTTTTGTTTACTTGGAATATCTATCAATAATTGAAATATTAGAAATTAAAACTGAGAAGAATTTAAAATATGTATTAATTCATTTTAACATAACAATAATAAGCCCATTACATGTTAAATAACATTTTTTATGAAACTATTTACAAAATAAAACAAAACTGAGTGAGAAGGATGGCACTGTTTTACAGTTTGCAAATCTCTTTTATGTTGGGTTTAACAGAAAGCAGCTAAATTGTCATATCCACTCCTGCATTCAGCCTGTTGTGATATGTTATTTTGGTTGAAGTAGAAGAAATATGTCCTCATATGCCCTTTCCATAGATGGAAAAGGGAGGAGTATTTTAATAGCCTTTTCCAGAAAATTGTGAATACTCTTCTTTTATACTACACCCAAACTGAGTAAATGGTAGTGTGGAATCTGAAACCGTACCAATGAACTTTTCGTACTCTGTTACATTAAAATACACTGGTAGACTGTCCTCTTTAAATGGATCATGCATCGGTCATTTGGAAAATATTGGCTCACTGAATTACGCATATCTTCCAAACGTTGACTTATCTCATTATACAATGTCAAAAGTATATATTCATTAATATAACCACAAATCTCATCAGAAAGATTTTAAATATTGGAAAACTGTCAAACTCACGATGGTGTATAAAACTGTTCTAAAATTTTAGTTTTCACTTGGAAATTCAGATGTTATTGTTGGCAACAAATACTGTCAGTTGTTTTCTTTGAAGTGATAGGTTCACTTTATTCATTTTCAAGAAAATATCTATTAAATACCCAAGTTTGAATAAGCATAGTTTGCCTGCCAGTTATCTTCTCAAGTAGAAATGGTGTTCCACGAAAAACATGGTCTTGTCAGCTGACAATCACACAAGTACTTTTTCTCAGAACAACCACTGTACCTCGGTACTCAGCAGAAGTGCTTTCTGCCTACTGCCCATTTCCTCACACAAAATATTAAAAGTACTTGTGTTAACATTTAATAAAATTAATAATGCTTACTGCTTCATAAGCACATTCTTAAGGGAAATTTTTTTTTTCTGTGGAAGTGTGGTAGTGTAGAATAAATATAATGACAACTAGGGCCCCCTGGTGCCACTGCCTTGATTCCTGCCCAGGTGCCAGCGGACTGCTGTAGCACATCAGTGCAAATGTCAACACAGTGATAAAGCTATGTAACAGTATCATTATGAAAATAGATTTGACCGCCTGAAAGAGTCTTAGGGACCCCTAGGGGTCCATGAAGCACATTTTGTGAATTGCTGCCTTACAGCATTTGAAAAGACAGGCTAGCTGTCCAAAAAAACCCTCAAAATGCATAATCCAATCAAGAGAATGTAGCCAATTTTTTAAAAGTCATGTGTCCACAAATGCCTATTATATTCCAAGAATCATTAGGTAAATAGATATATGTGGCTCCCCACCTCTCGGGGCTTAATTCTCTGAGAAAATGGACAATAGACAAGGTGATTTCAGACCGTGAAAAGGCTGTAAAGGAAATAAGCAGGATGAGGTATTGGACGCTGGCCTGGGGGGTGGCAGAGACTCCTGGACAGAGCGTGGTGAGGGGAGGCCTCCCAAAGAGGTGATACACTTGCTAAAGGCCAGGAGATGACAAAGACCCATTTCTGCAAAAGGTGCAGGAAACAGCATTCTAAGCACAGGGCACAGCAAGCAAGAATAGCATGGCATTTTTAAAGAAAAGAAGGAGGGGTGCACTCAACCCTGGGCCTATTTGTCTTTTTTGGCTTTGCTCACTGCCCAGGAGTGCTCACCCTTGCAACACCTTCAGTTAACTGCTGCACGCAAGACTGGTGACCCGCAAATGCTTTTCTCCAGCTGACCCTCCCTAAGACCCAGACTCACACCCACAACCAACATCTCCCCTTAGCCACCTAATAGGTAAATGCTCAAAACTGACCTGGAATACCTCAGGCTAGCAGTAAAGATGAGCCAGAAAAAACAAAACAAAACAAACCCCAGCGCCACAGTGACTCAAGCCTTATTACCAATAAACTCATCTCCAATTGGATTAGGAGGATGCTCCCAACAGAAATGCAAAGCTTCAAAGTATCCCCACAGGTTCTCCTGTGCAACGCCAATCAAAAACAACCAAGCTGCAAAGGGCGAGAACTGACCCCCAAAGAAGAGGGAGGAAACACACACACACACACACACACACACACACACACACACACACACACA
>NW_020837987.1:3569036-3715824 GCF_003676395.1 Aethalodelphis obliquidens | reverse complement strand
ACACACACACACACACACACACACACACACACACACACACACACACACACACAATAAACTCAGACCCGTGGGAGAAGGAGAGAAAGGAGCTGCTTCTGGGGCAGGTGGTCTGACTATTGAGAACACAGGCTGATACCATAACTGCAATTTCTGCAGCTCGTTGGGACTGTCCTGTTGCATCTGACTTGAATTTTGTTTCGTTTGACATGAGAATTCCTGGGTAACTTTTAATTCCAATGCCTCACTGCACCCCCAGAGCCTCCGATGCAATTTCTCTGGGTCAGGACCCACAACCGTCTACTTGTGCAGCCCCGGGCCTTAGAGTTCAGCCTCACACCCGGCCCTCTGGAGAAGCCGGTTCTAAATTTGGCACAGGAAGTCCCAAATTTCCAGCTTCCCTCCTTGGAAATTTCATTCTTTCATCAGCCTGAGAGTCACGCTGGCCGGGTTCAATCCTCCGCTCTCCCAGGTGCCCGTGACTTTGGGCCTCACTTGACCTCTGCAAGCCCCAGTCTTCAATCTGGGGAATGATGATCCGGATCGCGCGGCTGGAGAGAGGGGAGTAAGTCAGCAGGCCTGTGTGAGAGGTGTCAGGTCCAGTCGGCCGCTTCCGGAATAAATCGACGGAGAAGTGCCCGGGCTCGGCCTCCCAACGCAGCGGCGGCGGAACCTGGGCAGGTTGCCCGCCCTGCGGGGCATCTCTAACCCCAGGAGTGTTCCCACGGCACCCGGGGAGTCCCGCGCCGCCTCCAGGGGACGTCCCCTCTGCTCCGGAGGCCGAGTCAAGGATGCCCCGCAGCTCAGTGAAACGCTAGGGGCTGACTCCGAGGAGGGCCAGCGCCCCACACCGCCGCGGGCAGGGGGGCATTAAATTGGCTTCTTAAGCTGCCCCTCACACCCTCAAAGCGAGGAGGAACTGGGTAGGGGCGCAGAGCAAAACAGGGCGTGGGTAAAAAGAGAGCCGAGACGCTCGGTTGAGGCACCGCTGGGATTCGAACCCAGGATCTCCTGTTTACTAGACAGGCGCTTTAACCAACTAAGCCACGGCGCCGCCCGCACAACTACCGCGACAGTCCGTTCCCCATCACCATTTACTGTATAGGCTGCGTGCACGCGCACAAGTTTTGTCGGCGGCTGACGCATGCGCTCTGTAAGGTCCTCGTCGCAGGCGGCTTAGACCGAAGAGTTGTACTCGGAAGCCGGAAGCTCGGGCAGTGAGCAGTGGGCGGGACCGGGCCGGCTAGTCTTCCCAGTGTTGCAGTGTCAGACCCCAGGGTGGCCCATCTTTGGGGAATGCTCGCGAAAGATCTGGTCTTCGGCCCTCCAGAACTGACGCAAGCTGTCCGGCGAGGCCGAGCCCCGGCCCGATCCGGAGATCCAGGGCCCGCTAGCGCGGCCGGGCTGCCGGCTCCCCAGCGTTGGATCAGGGCTCAACCCGGCCGTGGTCCCGCAGTGACCACGTGTCGGACCCATCACACTGGCGCCCTCAGCCTGGGAGGCCGGTTGCCCTCCTCGGCCGCACGCTGACCACCGGGGTCTCCGGCGCCGTCAGCTCTGGGGGCCCATCCGCCCGCCGGTGGAAACCAGACCCATAGCTTCAGTTGGGCCTCTTCCGCGGACCCTGAGCACGGGGAGAGTCCGGGGGCACTGAAGAGACCCTGAGCAGGCACTGAACGATCAAGAGCTTAAAGGGGCCCAGTCCGCTGGCCTTAGAGCATCAACACCGTACGTGGAAGGTTTCCGCTGCCAGAGGAAGGCAAAGCCCTCCGCACTCAGGCGTCTCACTTGCCCCTCTGGGGCTCCTCACTCAGGCACATCAACCACTTCATCACAACACTTTTTAGAGTGCCTTTGAGCAGCAACAAAACCAAAACCTGCTAATCCATTGACCCAGCGGTTTCTCCAGTGGGAGAGCCTAATCCACAGAAATGTAGGACTCTGCAAAAGTATGTACACAAGAAGGTTCACTCCAGCATTGTTTGTAAGAGCTAAAGACAAGAAGCAACCTAACTGCCCGTCCCTGGGGACAGTGGATGCAGGCCAGACATCCTCCACAGCACTGAGGAAGAATACATTTATGTATGTCTTCATGTGCCAGAGAAGGGATAAGACTTCTCTTCCAAAAAGAGCCCAATTGCTGGGAGGCTGACGCAGTGGAGTTTTGCCATGTTCATGCATCATTCATGTAAATTAATGCATAAATACTGAACAGCCTGCTGAAGCTGGGCAGTCATCCTGGTTGTGACGAAGGAGGGTAGCACCAAGCACAGGACCTGCCCAAGCAATGACTACCAGGTTATGGTGCTCATGGGCAGAATTATGGGATGCCAATCAATGAACATTAAATAAATCAGTCCTGCAACTAAGTTTTTTTAAAAAGGACTAAGGGGCATACTAATGATATCTGACGGAAATCCTGTAAGCCATACCAGATGGAAAAGGGAGCCCTTCACGTTTAACTGATACCTTGCTCTTTGTGAAGTAATTGATTACATTGTATGCGTGGAAGCAGGAAGGAGGCTGTACACATGCGTGGGCATCCTGGAAAGTAAAGAAACTGGGGTGGAGAGCAAGAAGTATTCTGTGATGGAAATGCCCACCACCCACTTGCCTAACCAGACCTTCCTCTGCTCTGAGCAGTGACCATCCGGGAGCCTTAGCCAGGGAGGCACCCACAGTGCCACGGTACAGTCCACTCCACAGATGGAGCTACACAGCTTCCTCTTCATTCAACAATGAAGAGGCTGCGGCTGCTCTACAGGGCAAATCCAGAGACCAGAATGTGTTCCAAAAATGAGACAGGATGGACACCAGGACATAGAATTTAGAAAGAACAAAAATGTTTCTAGAATTCACATGCACACTTGTTTTCCAACAGAATCTATATTTATTCTGCGTATAAACTAAAGACAGAGGGATCCCCAAGGGGCTGTGGAACTGAGGAGGCGGCACAGTGGTGGGAGCCCAGCCAGAGCGTGGCCCCTGCCCCAGCCTGACAGGCCCACCCGCTGGGGAGGGGCCCCAGAGAAAGGCCTGTGCAGAGCCCCGAAACCTATATGACAGATGGCCTGTGCTTGAGT
Organism: Aethalodelphis obliquidens; assembly: GCF_003676395.1. Classification (NCBI taxonomy): domain Eukaryota; kingdom Metazoa; phylum Chordata; class Mammalia; order Artiodactyla; family Delphinidae; genus Aethalodelphis; species Aethalodelphis obliquidens. Next base: position 3,712,744 of record NW_020837987.1, on the reverse strand, counting down.
CACCCAAAGGCTCCAGTGGCCATCAGCCATCCTCACCCAGGCTGCACTCCCTTGACAGTGAGACCTCCCCCTCTGATGATGGTGAGGCCTCTGTTGACAAGTCTTTTGCATCGAACCGGCAGAACACACATTTGGTGACTGTTTCAGAAAAGATGTCACTTTCGTAGATGGAGAAAGGCCTGTCACATTCTTCACACTGACATGAAATATTTTAAAAGAGTAGAAAGGAGGTGCTGATCAGAGGAGATCAAGGCATGCAGTTAGAATTCTCCCCCCGATCCAACTGCCTTGGGCCGGGCCAAGGCAAGAGCTGCCTCCCCTCTCTGGGGCTCTAAGTGCACAAGGATAGAAACTGCAGGCCACTGAGAGGGAGTAAGCACAGGCTTCCTGCTCTTTTCCCTCTCAAAAGCTATGCAGGTCCTTCCAGCTCATGTCCCCTGCTGTGGGGTCCCAGGGTGGCCGGGAGGAGTGGAAAGCCACTTGATGGTGCTGAGGATTTGGGGTGGGTGTCTAACCTCACCCTCTGTTCTGTGCAGAGCAAAAGTACAGGGCCGAGGGGCTATCCTAACTCCCTGACATCCTGGGGATACCTAATTTTTGAGAATCAAGTAGGCAAGACTTCTGAACAAAGCAGGAGCTTTTTCTAGATGATGAAGGTGCTGAGTCTTTGAGCCGAAGCACCCAGAGGACAGTGGATACAGTGGCACAGCTCACTTGCAACATTTTCCCACCAAAAAGTGAGCAACACTTGTGGGCTCTCAGGCCACGGGCAGAGGTCTCTCGGGGCTCCCACCAAAGCATGGTCCCCCTGAGACGAGCCGGCAGGCGGCAAGCCCCTGCCCTGGCTCTCCAAGCCCCTGTGCTTTGCCACTCTTGCCCGCTCCAGGGCACCAAAGCCTGCAGGAGAGATGGGGCCAACCCCGCCCAGGGCAGGTCTTCTGGGAAGTGCGGCCTCTGAAGTTTCTCGTATTGAATCAGAGCAAGTCAAATGCAGCGAGCTCGTCTTTGCTACAACTTCGGGTAGGTTTCTTTCTTTTATTTCTTTTGCAAGAAAGAAATTCAATCCCTTACCTGCCTTATTCTACAGCATCATTTCCCACGACCCAAGCCCAGAACAGCAGGGCTCAGAGGAAGCAGCTCCTGGGTCCCTCCCCAGGTGGCAGGTGGAGGACAAAAGCACTGCTCTGTACCCAGTCAGCTTCCAGGGCCTACGGGCCGACATGGCCACAAAGACCATGAGGACCAGCTGGCCACAAAGATGGGGTTCCACCTGGGTCCCTCCCCTTACCTCCGTGCCCCCCGGTGCCATTCTCCAATTAGCCATCCCCAGAAGCAGTGGCTCCCAGCCAGGCCTTCTGAGTGGAGACAGGCCTAGGGAGCTCCAGGATTCACGAGGGCCCAGCAGGGACTCCTCAGCCTCTTGAGGTGGCAGCCAGGTGCCTGCAATGCGAGGCCCCAGCAGGGACTGGCCTCCACTGCCCAGGGCCAGCCCTGGCTATACCTGGTGAAGCAGAAGATGTACCCGCCATGATCATCCACTAGAGAATTGGGACCTGAGCCCCATCCATGGGCAACGGGGCACTGGGGACCTGGCCGGGGTTCTGCTGCAGGAGCGTAGGAGGCCCACACGGGGTCTAGCTGTGTGCCAGCCTCCCTCCAGGACTCCCTCCAGCCTCATCGCCTCCCACCCACCCTGCTCACTCCAGTCCTCAGCACGAGGCTCACTCCTGCCTCAGGGGCTCCACATGGGCTCTTCCCTTTGCTGGGATGTTCTTTCCCTAAAAGAGCTGCACAGCTCACTCCCTCACTACCTTCAAGTCTTTGAACAAATGTCACCTTCTCAATGAGACCCATCCTGACCACCCTTTAGAATGCTGCAACTGCCCGCACTCCCGCTTCCCTTTCCTATGTTATTTTCCTCCAAACTACTTATCATCATGTGACTTACTACATATTTTTCTAATTTCTTTATTCATTGTTTGTCTCCCCTTTTAGAAATGTAAGCTCCCTCAGGGCAAAAATGTCAATCTGTTTGTTCATAGTTTTATCCCCACTTGCCCAGTTTGTTCAAAGAATAAATTTGTAGAGAGAACTAATAAAAGCCTTCTTTTGACTTCATTTTACCCAATACCAACCTGTTTCAGCTTTAAGCCCCGGGCCTTTTTATACTCGATTACCAAAGGAATTCGGTCAATTTCTTCAATATTCCATAGTCTCATGGTCTTATCCTAAAACAAGTTAAACAGCAAACCAGCAGTTACAAAATGGGTTCGTTAGGCTTGGACGACCCAGGGAGGGGCATGGCATCCAGGTTACACGTGGACAACTTCGACCTGCAGAGGGACAGTTAGGGTGACCAACTGTCCCAGTTTCTCTAGCACCATCCTAGCCTTAGCACTGGAAGTCCCGCGTCCCCCAACCTGGAAGCAACCAAGATGTCCCTGAATAAGAGAATAAACACACTGTGGTACATTAATGTGACAGAATATTATTCAGTGATTAAAAAAAAAAGAAATGAACTGTTAAGCCACAAAAAGGACATGGAGGAGCCTTAAATACAAATTTCTAAGTGAAAGAAGCCAGTCTGAAAAGGCTACATACTGTATGATTCCAACTATATAACGTTATGGGAAAGGCAAAAATACGGAGACAGTAAAAAGGTCAGTGGTCGCCAGGGGCTCTGGGGAAGAAGGGGAGGGATGCAGCACAAGGAGTTTTTAGGACAGTGAAATTGTTCTGTATGATACTGTGATGGTGGATACATGACCTGCATTTGGCAAAACCCACACAACATAAAGAGTGAAACTTAAACCATGGACTGTCATTAATAATTATATATCAATATTAGTTCATCAATTGTGATGAATATACCACACAATGCAAGTGGCAACTGGAGGGTGAGATTATAGGTAACCCTCTGTATGATCTGCCTCTCACTGTTGTGGCCTCTCCCGCTGCGGAGCACAGGCTCCGGACGCACAGGCTCAGCGGCCATGGCTCACGGGCCCAGCCGCTCCGCGGCATGTGGGATCTTCCCGGACCGGGGCACGAACCCCTGTCCCCTGCATCGGCAGGCAGACTCTCAACCACTGCGCCACCAGGGAAGCCCTAAAATATTTTTTTTTCTTAACCATATTTGCTTAATTATCCTACTATCAGTTACTACTAATCACTGTTATTGATTAGTCCTGTTGTTGTTTTGTTTAAATAATAGCATTTATGTAACAGAAAAGTAAATAAGACATAATTTCAAATAAACACTCATTTTTGATACTTTGTCTTGTATTTTTACTTTTTTCCAGCTTTACTGAGATATAATTGACAATATTTTTTATGCTAAAGTAACAACACATTGGCATATAATTTTTATTATGTATTATAATATTATGGGGTTTTTTGGTCAGGTGTGATGGTATCCTGCATTGGCTCTCTAAGAAGTTGATCATGGCAGGCAGAGTCTTGCCCACATTTTTATACACCTAGAAACCCCCAGCCTAGAGAATAAGATGGCTCTAACAAAGGTTGGGGGACAAGGTGGGACCCCACTTCTTGGTGCTCACACATGAAGGACAGCCCTCAGGATATCCTGGGCTGTCTGTTATGTGCCATTGGCACGGGAATCCCAGGATGCAGTGACTAGTGAGGGACGACCCACCTGGAACCTTGGGGTTGTCTGCTTGCCCATGAGCTGACCCCTTTCCCTCCAAGGCCCCCTGTTGGCTCCATCACTTACCAGTCTGGACAGGCCCTTGCTCCAATGAAGTTCAAATGACAACTGTGCAAAGAAATACCTGGCAACTTCCCATATGAGCAAAGGACCCACTTTCCACGTTCCCGCTTCCTGGATGGGGTCGGCCTGGCCAGGTATAGCCTTCAGACTGAGCTGCTCGGTCCTTCAGACTGAGGAATTTTACTTGACAATGCACTCCTGCTAACACTAATTCTCACAAATGTGATAGAGATTTTAAGTCACTCAAAGGTTGGCCACTTTTACCTTCGAAGCAGACAGGATCCATTTCTTGTTGTTGCTGATGGCAACATCCATCACCCAGTCATTATGGCCCTGAAGAAAAGTAGAATTTTAAGAGGACCTAGAAAAAAAAACCTTTGAAAGAACAACAAAAACCAAAAAAACAGTCAAGAATCCAACGTTGCTTACTTTTATTTTTTTGGTATGCCGGCCTCTCACTGTTGTGGCCTCTCCCATTGCGGAGCACAGGCTCCGGCTCCGGACGCGCAGGCTCAGAGGCCATGGCTCACGGGCCCAGCCACTCCGCGGCCTGTGGGATCTTCCCGGGCCAGGGCACGAACCCGTGTTCCCTGCATCGGCAGGCGGACTCTCAACCACTGCGCCACCAGGGAAGCCCCGTTGCTTACTTTTAAGAGCAATTAATTGTGCTTCCCTGGTTTCACCCACGATATTTAAAGTGGAGTACAAAGTGTACAAGCTTGGGGTTCATGTATATATCACAGCACCATATGAGTTTTTAAAAATAGTACTCTGGTGCTTAGCACAATGGGAAAAAAAAATTGTATTCCCAGCTGGTCCCAGAGCACCTCTTGCAGGTTTTTGTTTGCATATTCTTTGTTCTAGGAAATACCACTTAGCGATCCTATTGGTGAGGGAGCTTTTGGCTTCAAGTAACTGCAAACCTACCCACTGTGGCTTAAATAAATGGGGGTTATTTTCCTGGGGTAAAAGGAATTTAGAGGAGATAAATACTTGCTGGTTCAAACACTTAATGATGTCAGAGCTCTGTGTCAGCATCTGTCTCATTCTTTGGCCTTCCCCTAATGCAAAGAGGTGAATGGTGAGGCGTGGTATGAGGGAAGGAAGCAGCAGCGAGGTTAAACTGCTGTGCATAACAAAAGGACAGGAATCGGAGGGTGGAAGAATAGAGAGAGGAGAGGAGAGGAGAAGGGAGGATAGAATGGCCTGATGGGAACACAAAGGGACTTTTAACCACAACATTCAGTTTTAAGCCATTCACGTGCTATGATGTAAACTCCCCTTGCCTCTCCAAACCCACAGAGAAGAGGGTCAGATAGAACAGCTTTGGGATACTGAATGTTATGGTGATCAAGGGGACACAGTCTACATTTGGGTCACAGGAAATAGAGAAACCAAGAGTCATCAATGCAAGCATTCACAGCCAAAGGCGGCCATGAGATCACAAGATCAAGGGGTATGCAGAAGTCTCGGGGTGGGGGCACCTGGAACAGAGGTACTGAAGTAGCCGATCCTGGGACTGCCTAACCGTTGGGTTCTCGTTGTGTTGCACAATCCGTCTCCTTACCATACAGCCACTTTAAGTTGACTCTCCTCTAACCTGCAGCCAAAAGTACTCACCCACCATTGACACCCACCATTCTGAAGCCCCACAGCTTTCTATGCATGCCTCATGATGGCATTCAACCTTTTGCACAGTCATTTCTGCTGTTCATAGACACTGACCCTCCTCAGGGTTTTTGCATTTGCTGCTCTCTCTTCCTGGAACGCCCTTCCCCAAGATCCTCACTCATCCCGTCTTTCTTTGCCATCCAGTTCTCAGCTCAAAGGCCACCTTCTCCAAGAGGCCCTCCCACTGTGGATTAGTCCCTGGAGTCTGTTTCTATCATATCACCCTGTTGTGGCTACTCTGTGTCGCTCATCACTATGGAGGATTTGTTTGTTGGTTCCTGGTCTGACCTTGCCCACAGAGGTGTCAGCTCCATTGCGAACATTTAGGTCTGTCTCACTGTTGTATCCCCGGCACCCAGCACCCAGCATGAATTGAAGAATGAAGCTCAGATCTTCTATCTGACGCTGGCATTGGTACCTTCAAGGAGAGCTTCCGGTAGCCTTCTCCTACATCCCAAATAGCCACAGTCTTGTCGAACCCTCCAGACACAAGCAAAGAGGCTGGAACACAAAACGAAAGAGTCTCAGGGGGTCACCTTCCTCAACCAACTGTTTCCTCCTCTGGGGAGGCCCAAGCAGGCCGCAGATGCATCTGTGACGTGCTACCATGGCTCACTCTGAGGACACCCAAACCCCTTCCGGGTGGGACTCAACAACCCCCAATCAATTACAGTTGACGCTCGATATTCATGGTAGTTGCGTTCTACAAAGTCATCACAAACACTCAATGGGTGATGATTGGTCTTAGGGGAAATGCAGGGTTAGGTTCCTGTGAGCCTCTGGTTACAACATTTTCATTAACCCATCAGTACATAACCTTGTTTTCTGTCTGTTTCTGTTTAACGACACCTTAGTTGATACATATTGCTTATTTATTAACATTGATTTCATGGCCAGCAGCATTATAACTCATGTCTGAATGAGGCGTATCTAACGTGTTTTCCCTGTAAGGCACATCACAGGCTTCTTGCCGTTAGGACACTAGACAGCACTTCAGCACTATGCTGGGGGGCCCCTTTAAACAGCAAAATCATCAACAAAGAGCACAAAATGCAAAAAAGTGGGACTAAATAGATCGCAGCAAGGACACCTTATAAGAGAACTGAAAGGAGAAGGCGGAGGGTCACCTTGTTCAGCCTCAGCTGGGACCGTGTGCACGTGGCAAGCTTCTTGCCGCTCTGCATGTATCTACGGGTGGCTGCAAAGGTGCCGTGAGTATCGATTTCAGGCTTACAGATAAATTTTACCCAGTAGGTAAATTCACAAACAGAATCCGCAAATAGTGATGACTGACTCACTATACGCAACTCTGAAACTTGTAATGCCAAGGACAGGAGCTGGTGGGGCACCTCACAGCGGGGTCTGACTTACACAGAGGCTGCTTCTGAAGAGGGAAACGTTTCTCAAGCCAGGCCCTGACGATGTGCATGTTGGCTGGGTACTCCCCTTGACACACAGAGCAAGCCCCGCTCCCCACGAGGACCGCGGAGTAGAGTCATAACATTTGGCTCCTGGGTGTCGGGAGCAGTCACAGCTCTCACTGGGGCCAGCTGCCCCTGGCTGCTTCCTGGCATTGCTCCTGGTCACATCCAGGCCCCTTGATCTGGAAACAGCTCTCCAATGTCCCATGCAGAAACACCCCTCACATATTCTCAGTGCCCCTGGTTCAGAGGGTACCGACTCTGACCTCCAGCTCTAAGGATGGGCAAGTCCCGCAGGCACGGCCAATCAGAGCCTTCCATCCCCTGCTAAAGGGGTTGGTTCAGAGATGGGCATGTATCCCCAGCTGAGCCAATGCGAGTCTTCCCTGGGACTTGTACGGGCACCACCAGAAAGAGGTTTTCTCTTTCTCTAGGATTGCCAGTGACCAGAACCTTTGTTGGCCTGGACCACCAGAGGCCATCTTTGCCTCCTTGAGGAGAAAGGTCAGTACAAGAGAGAAGCTGAGCTGAAGGATAGAGCGGAAGAGTTGGCTTCCTGAGAGCATTGTCTGTCTGGACACAGCCCTCCTGAAGGGTGACCAGCTCCTGGATGAAGTCAGAGAGTGGCATGGACATACATACACTACCAAATGTAAAACAGATAGCTAGTGGGAAGCAGCCACATAGCGCAGGGAGATCAGCTCAGTGCTTTGTGACCACCTAGAGGGGTGGGATAGGGAGGGTGGGAGGGAGACGCAAGAGGGAGGGGATATGGGGATATGGGGATATGTATAGCTGATTCACTTTGTTATACAGTAGAAACGAACACACCATTGTAAAGCAATTATACTCCAATAAAGATGTTAAAAAGAAAAAAAAACAATAAAAAAAATAGATTTGAAAAAAATGTTAACAGATTTATCTTGTTGCTTAAGCTATATCAAACTGAGTTTCCATCATTTGCAAACTTGTGCATATGAATCTCCCTCTTGGCTTTTCTGTTCTTGGGGAAAATAAATCCACCCTCACCACTGGCATCATTGGAAATCACCTCTTTATACTAAGGAAAGTCCACATGAATGGAACGTGAGGAACTCTACCCCAGCACTCCCACGGGTGTGGAATCCTTCAACATTTAATTACTCACTGTCTCTGGCAAAGTGGCAGGAGCTCACAGAACCTTCATGACCCTGCATCAGAGTCACACAGGCTCCACGGTTTCGAAACTCCCCTGTATGGACGTTCCATATTTTTAAGGTTTTATCCCAAGAGCTTGTACACAGGAAATGGCCACTGAAGGTAAAACAGCAGTTTGAGATTGCATTGGTGTGTGCTCTGAAACATATATGGAAGGGTGCACACATTAGTACATCACTCCTGGAGGATCCGAGGACACACTGAAGGGGAGGTGAGTGGAGGGGGCATTGGAGCTGATACCCTGTGACCCCATTCCTTTTTTTTTTTTGCGGTATGCGGGCCTCTCACTGTCGTGGCCTCTCCCGTTGCGGAGCACAGGCTCTGGACGCACAGGCTCAGCGGCCATGGCTCACGGGCCCAGTCGCTCCGCGGCCTGTGGGATCTTCCCGGACCGGGGCACGAACCCGTGTCCCCTGCATCGGCAGGCGGACTCTCAACCACTGCGCCACCAGGGAAGCCCCATTCTCAATTTTTAAATGTCTTATTTTTTTACAGAAAAGAATTGTCAGAATTTTGCTTTTCTTTGTTTTGTTATGATCTTCAAAGTATTTTCCCTGTGACTGTCATCTCCTGTTACAAAGAGAGTTTTCAAGCAAACTTATAAACATAATTGAGCATCTCTGAGTAGCCTGGATTATAATATCAATTCATCTAAATGAAGAAAAGGTTGAACAAAACTGTTTTCTAGAGCTCAAGTCAGAGTTTTAGACTCTTTTAGTTCTCGGAAGCTCACAAATTGAGTAGGATCAAAGGAGAAGAAATGTCGGCTTCCCAGGGGTGTCCAGGCTTAAAATGTCCAAATCCCAGTGCCTGGTGGGGCAAGAACCATCCCAGCATATACTGGAGGTGAATAACAAGCCCTCCTCTGAATCCAGAGACTGTCGCTGAGGTTTAAACCAAGGCTCTCTCTCTTTTCCAGGATGCGGCTCTCATTTCAGATAAACTCCACATAACATAAAAGACCGTTTTACTTAGTGCAAAAGTTTGGGGAAAACGTTCTGGACAAGATGGAGTCAATGTACTGCTCCCCTTTCCTCCTGTTAAGTACAGCTAACAGGGGCTTTCCTGGTGGCAAAGTGGTTAAGAATCCGCCTGCCAATGCAGGGCACACAGTTTCGAGCCCTGGTCCGGGAAGATCCCACATGCCTCAGAGCAACCCCGCAGAGCAACTCAGCCCGTGTGCCACAACTACTGAGCCCGCGTGCCACAACTACTGAGCCCGCGTGCCACAACTACTGAAGTCCGCGTGCCTAGAGCCCAGCTCGGCAACAAGAGAAGCCACCGCAATGAGAAGCCCATGCACTGCAACAAAGAGTAGCCCCCACTCTCTGCAACTAGAGAAAGGCCACATGCAGCAATGAAGACCCAATGCAGCCAAAAATAAATAAATAAAATAAATAAATTTATTTTAAAAAAAGACTACAGCTAACAGGCCTGGGCATTTATAAAGCAAACAGAAGACTGTAAAAGGTGGAGAAGAGAAGGCAGACCAGCTAAGGATCTTGGGACCCAAGGATGGCATGCTATTGAGTCCCTGTAGTTTTCTTTTTGTTTCTTATATCCTGGACTGGGTACCGGGAAAGCCTGCAACCCCCAAAACAATAAGGACTGGATAAAAAGCTCCCAAGAAAAGCCTGTTCTCCCTAGCCAAAGGGATAGCCTAGTAAGACAGAAAACCTTTACACAATGCCTGCCTTACTCCAGTGAAAAATCTTGGGAAAAACTGCAATCCCATCCCCACCCCTGTCAGCAAAGTCTTGAGTCTAGACTGCCACCCTTGCCAGGCTCTAAGGAGGTAGACTGCTAAAACAGAAGATTTAAGTAAGACTTAGAGTCTCGTAATGCAATACTCAAAATGCCCAGGATGCAACTGAAATTCACTCATCATACTAAGAGCCAGGAAAATCTCAACATGAATGGGAAACAGAGTCAACAGATGCCAATACTGAGATGACACAGATGTTAGAATTATCTGACAAGGATTTTTAAGCCGCCATCACAAAAATGCTTTGATGGACAATTATAATCGTGCTTGAAATAAACAAAAAGATTGAAAGCCTCAGCAAAGAAATAGAAGGTATAAGGAATGACCAAATGGAAATTTTAGAACTGAAAATACAATAACAAAAACACCAACAGCAACAAAAACCCTCAATGGAGAAGATAGAGGAAATAATCAGTAAATATGAAGACAGACAATATAAATTAACCAATCCAAAAAATAGACTGAAAAAAACAAGAGCCTTAGAAACCTGTGAGACTATAACAAAATATCTAACATTTGGGTAATCAGCATCTCAGAAGAAAAGGAGAAATAACATAGAGCTGAAAAACTAATCAAAGAAATTGTCTAGAATTTTACCAAATTTGGCAAAGGACAGATTCAAAAAGCAGAGTGAAGCCCAAGTAGGATAAACCCAAAGAAATCTATACACAGACACATTGTAATTAAACTTTTGAAAAGTAGAGAAAAAGAAAAAATTTTGAAAGCAATGAAAGAGAAATGACACCTTACTTATAGGGGAAAAACTATTTGAACACCAGTGGATTCTTCATCAGAAACCATGGCGGTCAGAAAAAAGTGATATGACAGTTTTCAAATGAGGAAAGAAAAGAACTGTCAGCACAGATTTCTATATCCAGCAAAAAAATATCCTTCAGGATTGAAGGAGGAATCAAGACATTTTCAGATGAAGGAAAACAAAGAGAATTTGTTGCCCTCAGACCTACCCTAAAAGAATAGCTAAAGGAAATTTTTCTAAACAGAAAGAAAATGGTGAAAGAAGGAAACTTGGAATATCAGAAATAGAACATGGTAAGCAGAAGTATGGGTAAATACAGTAGATTTTCCTTCTCCTCTTGAGTTTTCTAAATTATGTTTGACAACAGATGCAAAAAAATTATAACAAAGTACTTGTGTTTATTCCTTGCAAGCTTCAAAATCAGTTGAGATTATGAATTTTCAAACTTCTCTAGTAAGACCAGCTATATAATTTGCAGGGCCCAGTGCAAGAGTAAAAAGCAAGGTGCCAGTTTCTCAAAAAGCTTTACATAATATTAACACATGATCCAGAAATTCCTCTTCTAGATATATAGCCAAAAGAATTGAAAGCAGGGAATTGAACAGATATTTGTACACCAGTGTTCAATGAAGCATTATTCACAACAGCTAAAAGACAGAAGCAACTCGTGTTCCTCAACAGATAAATAGAGAAACAAAATGTAGTATACACATGCAATGGAATATTGTTCAGTCATAAAAAGGAATGAAATTTTAATACAGGCTATAACATATATAAACCTTAAAAACATTATGTTAGCCACCATCACCCTGATACCAAAAACAGACAAAGATGTCACAGAGAAAGAAAACTACAGGCCAATATCACTGATGAACATAGATGCAAAAATCCTCAACAAAATACTAGCAAACAGAATCCAACAGCACATTAAAAGGATCATACACCATGATCAAGTGGGGTTTATTCCAGGAATGCAAGGATTCTTCAATATACGCAAATCTATCAATGTGATAAACCATATTAACAAACTGAAGAATAAAAACCATATGATCATCTCAATAGATGCAGAAAAAGCTTTCGACAAAATTCAACACCCATTTATGATGAAAACCCTCCAGAAAGTAGGTTCAAACCCACAGCCAACATCGTCCTCAATGGTGAAAAACTGAAACCATTTCCACCAAGATCAGGAACAAGACAAGGTTGCCCACTCTCACCACTATTATTCAACATTGTTTTGGAAGTTTTAGCCACAGCAATCAGAGAAGAAAAAGAAATAAAAGGAATCCAAATCGGAAAAGAAGAAGTAAAGCTGTCACTGTTTGCAGATGACATGATACTATACATAGAGAATCCTAAAGACGCTACCAGAAAACTACTAGAGTTAATCAATGAATTTGGTAGAGTAGCAGGATACAAAATTAATGCACAGAAATCTCTTGCATTCCTATACACTAATGATGAAAAATCTGAAAGTGAAATTAAGAAGACACTCCCATTTACCATTGCAACAAAAAGAATAAAATACCTAGGAATAAGCCTACCTAAGGAGACAAGAGACCTGTATGAAGAAAATTATAATACACTGATGAAAGAAATTAAAGATGATACAAATAGATGGAGAGATATATCATGTTCTTGGATTGGAAGAATCAACATTGTGAAAATGCCTATACTACCCAAGCAATCTACAGATTCAATGCAATCCCTGTCAAACTACCAATGGCGTTTTTCACGGAACTAGAATAAAAAAATTCGCAATTTGTATGGAAATGCAAAAGACCCTGAATAACCAAAGCAATCTTGAGAAAGAAAAATGGAGCTGGAGGAATCAGGCTCCCTGATTTCAGACTATACTACAAAGCTACAGTAATCAAGACAGTATGGTACTGGCACAAAAACAGAAATATAGATCAATGGAACAGGATAGAAAGCGCAGAGATAAACCCAAGCACATATGGTCACCTTATCTTTGATGAAGGAGGCAAGAATATACAATGGAGAAAAGACAGCCTCTTCAATAAGTGGCGCTGGGAAAACTGGACAGCTACATGTAAAAGAATGAAATTAGAACACTCCCTAACATACACAAAAATAAACTCCCTAACATACACAAAAATAAACTCAAAATGGATTAAATACCTAAATGTAAGGCCAGACACTATCAAACTCTTAGAGGAAAACACAGGCAGAACACTCTATGACATAACTCAGAGCAAGATCCTTTTTGACCCACCTCCTAAAGAAATGGAAATAAAAACAAAAATAAACAAATGGGACCTAACGAAACTTAAAAGCTTTTGCACAGCAAAGGAAACCATAAACAAGGCGAAAAGACAACCCTCAGAATGGGAGAAAATTAGTCGCAAATGAAGCAAGTGACAGACGATTAATCTCCAAAATTTATAAGCAGCTCATGCAGCTCAATATCAAAAAACCAAACAGCCCAATCCAAAAATAGGCAGAAGATCTAAACAGACATGTCTCCACAGAAGATATACAGATTGCCTATAAACACATGAAAGAATGCTCAACATCATTAACCATTAGAGAAATGCAAATCAAAACTACAATGAGATATCATCTCACACCAGTCAGAATGGCCATCATCAAAAAATCTACAAACAATAAATGCTGGAGAAGGTGTGGAGAAAAGGGAACCCTCTTGCACTGTTGGTGGGAATGTAAATTGATACAGTCTCTATGGAGAACAGTATGGAGGTTCCTTAAAAAACTAAAAATAAAACTATGGTATGACCCAGCAATCCCACTACTGGGCATATACCCTGAGAAAACCATAATTCAAAAAGAGTCATGTACCACAATGTTCACTGCAGCTCTATTTACAATAGCCAGGACATGGAAGCAACCTAAGTGTCCATAATGGACCTAGAGTCTGTCATACAGAGTGAAGTAAGTCAGAAAGAGAAAAACAAATACCGTATGCTAACACATATATATGGAATCTAAAAAAAAAAGGGGCATGAAGAACCTAGGGGCAAGATGGGAATAAAGAGGCAGACCTACTAGAGAATGGACTTGAGGACATAGGGAGGGGGAAGGGTAAGCTGGGACAAAGTGAGAGAGTGGCATGGACATATATACACGACCAAATGTAAAATAGACAGCTAGTGGGAAGCAGCCGCATAGCACAGGGAGATCAGCTCGGTGCTTTGTGATCACCTAGAGGGGTGGGATAGGGAGGGTGGGAGGGAGGGAGATGCAAGAGGGAAGAGATATGGGGATATATGTATATGTATAGCTGATTCACTTTGGTATAAAGCAGAAACTAACACTCCATTGTAAAGCAATTATACTCCAATAAAGATGTTAAAAAACAAAACAAAACATTATGTTAGATGAAATAAGCCAGACACAAAAGGACAAATAATGTATGATTCCATTCATATGAAATTTCTAGTATAAGAAAATTCATAGAGGCAGAAAGTAGAATAGAGGTTACTAGGGGCTAGGGTTGGGGAGAGTGGGGAATTATTATTAACAGGTACCGAGTTTCTGTTTGGGTGATAAAAGGGTTTTGGAAATAGAAAGTGGTGGTGGTTGCACAATATTGTAAATGTAATGTCAGTGAAATAAGTTTAAAATGGTTAAAATTCTATATTTTACCACAATTAAAAAATAATAATGTAATATCCCCCAAACCACTGAATTGTACACTGGAAATGGGTGAGTTGTATGATGTGTATGAATTATATCTCAATAAAGCTGTTAAGGAAGGCAGCCAGCAGGCAGGAAAGAAGGCGGAAAAGTGATGGCTTCTGGGGAAACAATGGTTACGAGACAGGTAAGAGAGAGATTTTTCACTATATATCTTTTTGTACCTTTCAAATTTTGTACTGTGTTGCATGCTTTACATTTTCAAAAAGTAAATTACATATTTTTAAAATAAAAAATTCGAGGTCCCTTGTTCAAAAATGAAGAATTTCAAGATATCAACGGCAGAGCATGAAATCAAGTGTGAGACTTTCTCTGTGTGGAGCCCTGTGTAACTTCAGAGGTTCATGCCATGAAGCCAGCCCTGTGCTGCAGCCCTGAGAATCCTTGTCTATGTTTTCTTGCTAAAAGCTACACTTCCAGAAAATTCACAAATGTGGGTCAATCCAATATACCAATAGACATTTTCCTTAGCTCCCTTTCCACCCTCCTTGGGGAAACAAAGTGGAGTGGATTGTGACACCCACGGCTGGAGCTGCGGCCGCCTCTGCTGCGTCACCCTCCTCACTGCCACCACGGAGTAGGTCTAAGGAGCAGGGCAGGTGTCCCATGGCCCCTCCCGACGCTGGTGTCCACGGGAGTCACCCTTGGTAACAGAGCCCGTGCTGAGCGCCCACCATGAAGCCTGTGTGTTATCTCGTGCAGACCTCACCTGGGCTCAGTTTGCAGGTGAAGAAACTAAGGTCCAAGGTCACGCAGGATGAGAACCTGCACTCTCTTAACCCCGGGCCAGACCCCCAGGGGAAAGCCTGGTCCAGGCCAGCCGGGCTCGTAACTGAGCCGAGCGGGCAGGGTGACAGGGCATATGCACATTCTGGGATCCTGACTCCAAGGCCCGCTGGAGAGGGCTGGCCACCCACTTGGTGCTGGTGGCCACAGACAAAGTGACCCTTGCAGGCCCTGGATTATCAGATCTTCCCATTTTACATGGGATGCTGGAAATCCACATTTTGGGGTGGGAGTGGGACACTGCACAATGCTTACCAGTGTTGGCTCACACTGAAATGAATGCATCTGAGGGCCGTCCCAGCCCAGGGACCACAGCTAGTGGTTTCCCCCTGCCTGTCGGTCCCCTTCCCTTTCTCCATCTCCAGCCTCCTCACAGCACCAGCGGACCATAGTTGGAGATGCCCCACATTGACTCCAGCTGGGGAGCCAAAGGGGCACAGGTTGAATCCAGGAGGGTGTGAAGGGGGACTCCCACCCACCTCCCCGCCGCAGGATGCTGCCCGGCCTCCCAGGGCCTCCTCACTTGGTGATGGTGAGCAGCGTGGCCTGGGATGTCACATCCCAGATCTTGATGCTCCTGTCCAGTGAGACGGAAGCCACCTTCTGGCTGTCTGGGTCAAAGCAGCACGCTGTGACCGACATCCTGTGATGATCTGAGGCACAAGGAAAGTGACTCGTTACCATGCATTCCATACTCTGGGCCACAGGCTCCAAGGGACGCAGAGGCTCACCCTCCTCCCCTGGACAGCGACAGTATTACAGAGATGCAACTCTGGTTTTCACAAGGGACTCTGCACTCACACAAAGTGCCTGCCGTGAACCAGGCTTTGGAGAAGGAGCACTGCCCCCCGCCCCTGCCGCTGCCCCTGCAGAGCTCCCACGTGGATGCGGAGACACCCTTGAGCAGGCAACGATCTGCAGCATATGCCATGGCTCCCAGCCAGCAGAAGGAAGCCTGGCCCAGCCCCGAGAGGTCGAGGAAGGGACCTAAAAGTTATCGAGGGAAGCAGGAAAGGAAGAGTGTTCTAGGCAGAAGGAATAGCACGTGCCAAGGTCCGGCGTGGGGAGAGAGCATGGAGGGGCGTGGCGTGCAGCTAGAACTCCGAGCGTGAGGAGAGGTAGAGTGTGCGGTGATACATTAAGGAAACATGCAAGCTGTGGGGCAGCGCACCTATCACGGTGCCATGTTGATAAAAATACATTAAATGCATGTGGGAAGTAGTACTGTGTGTGTGCAAACACACACACACACACACACACACACACACGAAGGCCACCCAGCAATGTATTGTTAATAATACGTACCTCCAGGGAGGAGTCCAAACAGGTACGGCAGCCTTGCTCTTTTTACTTTACACACTTACTAATTTTTTTTTACAATGATTATGTATTTTTTAACTTTTTCTTTTGAGATAACTGTTAACTCAAATGCAGTTGTAAGGAATAATACAGAGAGATCCCATCACCCAGTCTCCCCCAGTGATAACATCTTGCATAATCATTATATAGGATTACAACTGGGAAATTGACATACGATGATTTTTTTTTCAGTAGATGCCATTCTGTTCTTTTTCTAATTGTCTGAATTTGTTTCTTTCTACATGACAATGAATAATAATAATATTGCAAATCATCAGCATTGTAAAACACAATAAATACTTTACATGCATTATTAATAATCATTGTGATAATTATTTTTATATTTAAAAATTACAGATCAACATGTTAAGAAGGCTGGGACTCCACTCAATAAAGAACTGGGCTTTAAATGTCCACGTGAGGTTGGAGCAGAGCACTGCTTCATTTATTACAAGCACGAGACTGAACGGAAAATCCTTAAGCAGTCTTAGTTTTAACTGCCTGTGCATTTATCAATCAATGTCCCATCTTTAATGATGTGATTCATAGCATTGCAGGTTCACCAAATAAAGCAATCGAAAGTCACTGTCTGTCAGGTGACAAGTGGCTGTTACCACAGACAGAATAGAGCAGGGAGCCCACGCAAACTCACCTTTGATGTGGGACACGGTGGTGGTGTCTTCCGCGTCTGTTATACAGATTCCATGGTCCACATCCAAGCCTGAGACCACGTATTTACCATCGGGGGAAAACTTACAGGAGACTATGAAGGTTTCATGACTGAGCTTCCACTGAAATAGGGCAACAATCCAAAGGTTTTCTCTCTAACCCAGCATTCCAGCAGGACTTTCTGAAATGTTCTCTCTATGTACTGTTCGGTATGCCAGCCACTGGCCACATGTGGCCATGGAGTACTTGTAATAGGCTGGTGCAAATAAGGAACTGAATTTTTGTTTGTTTAGTTTTCATGAATTAATTTTTAATTAATAAATGTAATTAATGTGTGTCTAGGACAGATGAACAAGGATAGCAAGCACCTAGCAGAACTGCAGCAAGGTTCTAGTAATGGCCAACTTTATTCTTTTTTTTTTTTTTGGCTGCACCAAGTGGCTTGTGGGATCTTAGCTTCCCGACCAGGGATCGGACCCGAGCCCTCGGCAGTGAAAGCTCAGAGTCCTAACCACTGGACCACCAGGGAATGCCCCCTGGCCAACTTTTTTCTTGTTCAGTTTGGTAAGTGTTTATTGAATGTCTGCCCTGTGGACAAGATCCTACAGCCTCAGCCCCTTGGGACGAAGAGCTACTCAACATATTTAGGAAAGGAGGCTCTCTCTGTATGTTCTAAATTATGGTATTGCCATTGTGAAGGTTTTTAAATATGCCCACCAATTCTTTGATAGTCCTCCCTCCACAAGCTGGAGCTTAATTACCTGCCCCAAGAGTGTGGGCTCAACTTAGTGACTCATTTCTTTGAATACAATATGGCAGAAGGGATAGTGTATGACTAGGTCATAAAAGAAACCAGGGCTTTCTCCAAAGAAAAAATACAGATGGCCAAAAAGCACATGAAAAGATGCTCAATGTCGTTAATTATTAGAGAAATGCAAATCAAAACCATAATGAGGTATCACCTCACACTGTTCAGAATAGCCATCATCAGAATAATAAACGGAAAGGGTGTGGAGAAAAGGGAACCCTCTTACACTGTTGGTGGGAATGTAAATTGGTGCAGCCACTGTGGTTCCTTAAAAAACTAAAAATAGAGTTACCATATGATCCAGCCATCCCACTCCTGGGCATATATCTGGAAAAGTTGAAAACTTTAATTCAAAAAGATACATGCACCCCAATGTTCATAGCAGAACTATTTACAATAGCCAAGACATGGAAGCAACCTAAAGTCCATTAACAGATGAATGAGATGTGGTATAAATATACAATGGAATATTACTCAGCCATTAAAAAGAATGAATTATTGCCATTTGCAGCAACACGGTTGGACCTAGAAATTATTGCACTCAGTGAAGTAAGTCAGACAGAGAAAGATAAATATCACATGATACCACTTATACGTGGAATCTAAAAAAAGTATACAAATGGACTTATTTAAAAACAAAATAGGGACTTCCTTGGTGGTCCAGTACTCCCAATGCAGGGGGCCCAGGGGGCTGAGGTTCGATCCCTGGTCAGGGAACTAGATCCTACATGTGGCAACTTTGTTGCCACACGCAGCAACGAAGATCCCACATGCTGCAAATAAGACCCAGTGCAGCCAAATAAATAAATTAGAAATAAGCATTTGGGAAAATGCTCAAAGCCAGGAGTAACTGATGCTCCTATATCTGCTAGTATACAATGACACTATGTTGCCAACAGAATATACTTGCCCGTGTTCACATTTAACATGTGTATAGGAAAAGAGACACCAAGGTGTTAACTGTAATCTCTGGGAGTTGTTTTAAGGTTTCTGTGTTTGTTTTTTTGAACTTGGCTTATCTTGTCTTTCCAAAAATTGTTTACAATGAGTATAAATTGATCTTCACACCAGGAAGGAAGATTTTTTTTTTAAGGAGAGAAAAGAGGAGGAAGGGAGAGGAGAGGTGATGAGAAGCTGCTGGGGGAAGGGCGATGGGGATGGGACAGGAGACCCTGAGGAACCCCTGGAGCAGGGTCAGGGCTGCCTGGCTACCAGGCAGGAGAGAGAGGGGGATCTCGGGCCAGTTTGGATGGATGGATGGTGGTACCCTCTTAGATGGAGGACAGATTGGGAAGGGCCCAGAAGCCTCGTGCTTTGGCCACGTGCGTGGCCTTTGTCCCAAGGCCTCAGCTCTGCCTCTTGCCCCATCAAAAGCAGACATCCCTAGGGGAGGGTCTCTTTTCCCATGCAGTTCCCTCCGCCTGGAATGCCACCTCCCACACCCACCTCCACTTCTTCCCTTCTTCCACATCCTCCCCATCCCTCAAAGAGAGCCCTCTTCTGCCTGCTTCAGAAAGCCTCCCTTCCCTGAAGCTCACCCTCCATCATTTTGGGTCCCTGAGAAAATTTTCCTTTCCTGAAAGATTGGCTACCCTTCACACTCCACGCCCAGCTCAAGGCCACTTAAGGCCCCGTCAAGACCCTGTGCTCTGAATTCTGCTGAGTGCACCACAGGGACCTCAATGGGAAGGAAATCCAAAAAAGAGGGGATATATGCATATGTATAACTGACTCATTTTGCTGTACAGTAGAAACCAGCACAACACTGTAAAGCAACTATACTCCCATAAAAGTTAATTTTACAAAAAGACCCTGTGCTGTGATGTCTCCACTAGGGCAAAGCATACATACCAGCAGCTTGCCTGTTTCAAGGTCCCAAGCCCTCACTGTTTTGTCGTAAGATGCTGCAATAATTCTGGAAATAAAATGACAAACATAGGGTCTTAATGACCCAGATTATTATGCCTGTGGTTTCTATGAAAAAAAAAAAATAGGAAATTTTTACAGAAAATTTCTATAGTTTAGGACCAAGATTGCAAATAATACCTGAATCTTCCTAAAGATGTTCCATGAGCGCCCCCCCCCCCCCCCCCCCGGAGGACAGAGGTTCTCAGTGAAAACAGAGAGCCCCTAACACAGAAGGCACCACAGCACCATTCTCTTCTTTAATCCCTCAGTCACACAAATATGTTCTTTTATATCTGGGGCGTTAAAGGTATCATTTCTTCTGTTCTGTAATTGTCTTCTTCTAGAAGGAGCTACAACTCACAAGGATCAGTCAGTTCTTTCTCTGGTCACTTGTCTATATTTTTACAGGAAAAGGCTTTCGTAGCTCATCTCATTCTGAAATGCTTTTTTGTACATTTAGTAAAATAATATAAGTGTACCCTCGTCTTCTTATATTGCATGTTTCTATGACAATCTCTGTCCTCTATGTAAGATAAATTCCCACGAAACTTAAATTCCCACACTAGTTTTCACCAGCAGACTAATTTTGTAGCTGCTGCTCAGGATAAAAGTGAATCCACTTTAAAGCAAATCCCCTTTTAAAGGCCCGTCTCACATCTGTGTGAGGGGTACATGCAAGTGCATCCCAGAGGCTGCCTCCCAGCCCCTAGGCTGCCTCCCAGCCCCGACGCTCCCCAGGTGACAGCTTGGGCTTCCCTCTGCTTCCTGCGTCTCAGTTTCCCCTGTGAAATGAGGTCCTGGACTGAATCGCTAGTGAGCCTCGCATCTGACCCAGTCCACAGGTGTGACTGCAGGAAATAAACTCCGTGAAGAACATTCAGACTGGCTTCAGCCACAATAAAATTTGCCTTTTTAGCATTTTAAATTTTCAAAGGGTTATCACATCTACTTGATTCTCACAGCAAAAGATGGGAACCATGAGACCGATATATGGGAGTAAGGTTGGGTATTTGCTTAAGAGACAGTGAACTGACCCGGGCGTGCTGTGTGCTGGCCTACTCTTCCCTCTCACTTTCCTGACCAGAGTAAAATGAGGGCAAGTCACCTTCTGCTGTCAGCCGTGACGCTGCATTCTAAAACAGGAGCTCCGGGCCCCGGCTCAAAATTCCGAACAACAGATCCATCCACGGCATCCTCAGATCAGCGGGAGAGAGGGGGAGAGGGCCAGAGGTCACTGAGGTGTCGGCTGAAGCTGTGATTGAGTTCAACATCAGCCCTGGGCTTGTCTGAGAACCTTGAGAACCGAGAACCTTGCCCTATGACTCTCACCCAGCTCAGAGGGGCAAAAGGACTTCCCCTCCACCCCCAAAGCAGGAAGGACACCCTCGCCGGCAACCCCGGGAAAACTCCCCCTCGATCCCAACAGTGGCCGATGGAAACAGGCGGCTCTGAGGGCAGAGCTGCAAACGGGTAATTTTCTCGTTCTCTACCGGCCAAAGAGGCGCCACAAAATCTAGCAAGATCTTTCAAGAACTTTTTACAAGTTCCCACTGTTTGACCCAGCAATTCTATCCTGAGGGGGTCTCCCTGAAGGAGATAATCTGAGTTGTGGCATGCATGAAAAAGGTTTGTCACGTGTTAGAGGGGACAGACGGCAAACACACCGGCAACAGTCTGTGTCCACCTAAAGGGGGCAGTTAAAACAAATTTGAGCACTCCCAACAGTGGGGCCCAAGCAACTCTGATCACACTGAAGGGAGATAACTGCAGAATAGGATGAGAACAGAGCAGGGTAATAACTGACAATAGGATGGGAACAATCGGGGTACCAAAGTGAAGGGTGCGTGCTGGGGCAGAGATAAAATACTTTCAGTAAGAAATGTGTCCACAGCTTTTCAGGATAAGCAGGGGTGGAAAGTCCCCTTGAAACAAATGTTATTAGTAAGACAGTGAATTCATAGAAAGGCCTTGTACTGTTATATGAAATTATGGTGCCTGGTTGGGGGAGCTTTTGGCCTGACCAGGGCAGGCCTGGGACAATTCTTCCTGATATGCAGAGACCACTATGCATGAAGACCCCAAGCCTGCTGGGAGGCAAAGGACCCTGTGTCAGGGGTCCCCAAGACCACCCCTGGGATTGGTGATTCTCCAGGACTCACAGGACTCTGAATATAGACGTGCTCACGGCTAAGATTTATTACAGCCAAAGGACGCAAAGCAAAATCAGCAAAGGGAAGGGTACATGGGGTGAGGTCCAGAGGAAACCAGGCACTGCTTGCAAGAGTCTCTCTCTGTGGGTCACACGGGACATGCTTAATTCCTGCAGCAACCAGTTGTAACAACACGTGTGAGGTGCTGTCTACCAGGGAGACGCACCTGAACCTCGGGGCCCAGGTTTTTATCGGGGTCGGGTGACACACACTCTGCAGCATACACCCGAATTCCAGACTCCCAGAAGGAGAGCCGGTGTACAGCATCAACCGCGTGGTTTGCACAAACCGTCTGTGAGGCCCCTTTATCACTTAGGGAAACATTCATATGACTATAGAACACTGTTTACCAGTCAAGTTCCCAGATGCCAGCCAAGGCCAGCCTTGCCAGTGGGCCTTTCCAAGGACAGCAGTCTCAGGCCTACCGTGCGAACTCTTTTCTGCACAGACCCAGTCCCCCAACCCCTGCTCCGTGAAACTTGAAACGGTGCGGTTGTGTTTGGGTGAACCCAGCAGGCCTTAATCAAAGCCCACCGACAGGAAGAGATCCCAGAGAGGAATTCATGGGAGCAGGACACATTCAGGCTGGAGGCCCAGCTCATGAGCCTCGTGGCTTGGGAAGAAAGGGCTGGTTCTGACAGCCTGTGATCCAGCCTCCCTGGCTGGTGTGTTGCTCTAGGACAAACATTGTCCGGGAACTAAGAAAATGATCGTCGTGGGGCCTGGGGCTGAGGCCCACTGCGGTCCGTGCAGGGCCCCGGGCCAGTTAAGGGCAGAACTAGAATGGACTGTGCAGGTTCAGCGTTCAATAGTGCTGCCATATGGCCAAGAGGAGGAATAGCAACCACGGACAGATAACTCTCTTGGAAAATGTGCACAGTCATGAATGATTTGGCAGGAGATATTCAATAGACGGCAATACAAGCCAGATGTTGTTAGTGAATTCCAAAGACAGTGGAAATGTCTCTGTTTTGTATTGAATGTTTCTTGAAATAAATGGGTCATTGGCTAGGGGTGTGAGAAGACAAATAAAGCAGTTTCCCCTTCACCGGGCATTTGGAACCAGGAATTCTTTCTGTGGACTCAGATAATTTAAGGGGAGATGTTGGTTGGACTTTGAATGAATGGGGAGGAAGGGGTTCTAATAAGTGGTTAGAAACATAAAGGAGATATGACAATATTTGTAGCCCAAGTTTACTGTGATTATATAAACAGTTTTTCTGTATGGTTTCAATTTCATAACTGTGTGTATACATGTGCGAACAGGAAAAAGAAAAGCTACACTCCAACATTTTCATGGTAGTTAACTCAGGGTTCATGGAATAATGTTTTATTTTCTTCTTTGTGTCTTTATGTATTTTGGTGATAAAACCATATTACCTTCATAGTATGAGAAAAACTACCAGTGATTTTTTTTTTACAATGATTGGAAAGAGATGTACCATATCAGAGAGAGACTGGGCACAGGACTAAGAATACTTTTTTTCTCAGCTTCTTCATACATTTATGGTCTTTCTAAATTATTCACAGTGATCTGCAGTTAGGGGAAAGGGACCTTTTTAAAAGATTAAATCAGAAGTTTGGCTTTGGGTGGGTTGAGAGGAAGGACTGGAGATGGAAGATGGTGAGAGTGGAGGAGAGAAGGGAGAGGCAAGGAGACACTTGCCCAAGATACTGTGACAGAGAAGGTGATGCACAGGGTAATGGCTTAGTCATCTCCTGAGGGAGGGCTCGTGCCACGAGCTGCTGCTGGGGCAGGGAGAGCCACAGGAGGAGCCAGGAGCAGAGAAAAAGATGGGGAGAAGAGAGGCAGGAGGGGGAAAGAGGACCATTGGAGGGGCAGCCAAGGCAGGGAGACCAGAGAACTAGTGATTCTGCAACTAGGGGTGGAGGTGTGAAGGAGGGCAGAGGGACGGAGGGGGCAGCTGGAGAAGGTGGTGGCAGGGGGTAGGGCTGTGAGTAAGTCAGGTATTGAGGACGCTTGGGCAGGCTGAAGTGACGGGGTCCTGGCTGGGGCACGGAGTAGGTAGGGAGCCAGGGCAGTGAAGCTGCTGTGGGAGCCAAGGACATCTGGATGGATGGTCCCTAATCTTGGGACAACAAAAGAAAACAGGCAGATGTCCCCTTATAGAGACAGAAGCCCTCTGGCCAAAACAGACAGAAACCCCTGAGAGTCCTTCCACTGACTCAGAAGGTGAGAAGAACATGAGAAGCATCTGAAGATGACAAAGCAAAATGCACACTTGGAAAGTCACCATTCCCCCCTCCCCCTGGGCGACAACCAGCAGAGACCCCCTCACCCCCAGGCCTTCTCAGTCATCCCAGAGGGTTGGGAAAGGGCTTAGGGTTCCCAGAGGAAGCAGTGGTTTTCCCAACAAGATCATGGGGATGGGTGGGGGGATGGGGGGTGGATAAGAGCCACAGAAAAGGAGAGAGTGGATATCTGTCGGGACCTGGTATGGGCCAGGCAGGCCCTGGGGTGGCCCCAGCACACGGCTGATCCTGTGAGGCCTGGGGAGGTTTAGGGAGGCCCGGGAGGTCATGTAACCACCCAGGGTCAAACAGCTGGTAGGTCACTAATGCGGGGCCCGAACCACTTGGATAGCCCCAAACCCTCCTGCCCAGTCTGCCTGGCTTGGTACCCAACAAGACCCAGAAGATGACCCAGAAGATGCTCCTCCAAGGTGATCTGGAGGGTAAGGAGCTATCCTCCACCTAGTTACCCAAACCAGAACCCAGGAACCAGCCTTGACTCACTCCGCCCTGTCCCCCTCCTGCCCCTGAAGCCAGATGAGACAGCAAAACTCGGAACTGACCGTCCTTCCCCGTGGGCCCTGCCCCCGCCACACAGTCCTCTGTGGCCTGGCCCCTGATGGCCACTGCCATCTCCCAGCCCTGCTCCCTCCTCACCCGCTCCCGACTGACCAGCAGTGCCCCCAAGCAGGCCCACTAGAGTCTGCTGGCTATGCCCAGAAGACTTTGGAAGAGTTCTTGGTGGCCACCTCCCTGTAACCTCATCTGACCACCACATCCCTGTTCCTCTGCCCCTGCTTCCTGCACCCTGTGGCACTGACCTGTGCTCAGGCCTACCTCTCCCAATAACCCTTCATGGACAGGTCCCAGGTCTGGCCACTTTTCTGTCCTCTTGGGATCCCCTAGGCCTAGCCATAATACCATCTCTGTGGATGGAACTGAATATTCCAAATGAGAAGGAGGCCCAGAGAGATAACACAGCTCAGAGACCCCAGCTAGGTCTCAGGCACAGCCTCTAACAAAAGGTGGTGAGCTCCTGGTCCAGCGGTCTCCATCCCTGCTCCCACTGTTTCTAAATTAACAGGCTGACAGCAGACACACTAACTTCATCTCTCTCTGGTGACTTGAAACTAGGGTGAGCCCTCACTTTGCTGCTTCTTCTTGCACTTTGCTCAGAAAGGTCTCTCCAAATCTTTGGGATCCTTGAATGTCTGGGAACTCAGTACCGGGGAACTCTCCACAAGAGGAGACATAAGCTTATGGGACGTTTGGGTTCCACCTAACACTGGGCCACCTACCCACAGCTTCACGGTGCAGTCATAGGAGCCACTGAGGACCTTTGTGTCATCCACACAGAAGTGACAGGAACTCACAATGTGCTGGTGTCCCCTCATAATTTTAAATGGGATCTGAAAAAAGGATAGACTGAATGAGTTCAGAAGGTTGCAGAATACCAGATCAATAGTTTAAAAATCAATAGTATTCCTATACACTTGCAACGAACAATCCAGAAAAAAAATTAAGAAGAAAATTGCATTTACAAAAGCATCAAAATAGGAATAAATTTAACCAAAAAAGTGTAATACTTATACTCTGAAAATTACAAAACATTGTTAAAATAAATTTTAAAAGACTTAAATAAATGGAAAAGCGACCCATGTTCATGGATTAGCAGACTTACTATTCTGATGAAAATACCCTCCAAAGTGATCTACAGATTCAACACCATCCCATCAAAATCCCAGCAGACTTCTTTTCTAAAACTGACAAGCTGATCCTGGTATCAGAGAGACAGCAGTGAGCGGTCCTGAAGAGAGATCTTAGTTCCCTGCCCAGGAATTGAACCTGGGCAGCTTGGATGAAAACCAGGAATCCTAGTCGCTAGACCACCAGGGGCTAGAGGCTAGATGCAAACTTCCCCTGGCCCTTGCCCCATCTGAAAAATGAATTTCTCAAAGGGCAAAAACTGTAAAAACAGGTCCAAAATTTATGATTAGAGACACAGCACAACAAGTGGGAGAGCACACAGAGAAACAGTTTGTTTATTTAAGACAGAAGCAAGGCAGAAATACACACCTGGAGAGAAAGAATGTGGGCGTCCCCCCTGATGAGGAGGAGTGCAGTAAAGAGGCGGTTAAATCATTTGTAAAGGGCAGTTCTTCCACATCTTTGTTTACCTTTGGCCAGCTTTCTTAGTTCTTTTCCCACATCTGACTTGTTCTAGGACACTCCCCAACATGCACGCACATGTTTTGTCAAGATGGATTCCAGCGCAGAGGCTTGTGGAGGCTTGGCGCCACCTGTTATGGGGTGGTGGGCCCTCCTTTTTGAACCCCAAGGAGTCTTTCTGCACCTGTGCAGCCAGGGAGTTTTCCTTGACCTCAGGAGTGGTCGTCTTACCTTTTTACTCCAGCAGAGCTCAGCTCCTGCCATTAACCTCATCCTTGGAGTGTCCAGGGAAAACAAAGCTTCGATTGTACTCCACTTGACAAAAACCAGCTGTTCAGCCCAGGGGCCCATCTACCTCCTGCCTCAATCCTAAAATTTATACAGAAACTCAAGGGAAGCAGAATAGCCAAAAAAAGCTCTTGTCAAGGAACAAAGGTAGAGGTCTCACAATTTCCAACTTCAAAACAATTTTCAAAACATACAAAGAGACAGCAATCAAGACAGTGATTACTGTCTTGATTAGCATAAGGATAGAATCTAGCATAAGGATAGACATATAGATGGATGAAATAGAACTAATAATCCAGAAATAAGCACTCATATTTTTGGTCACCTGATTTTCAACAAGTGTGCCAAGATAATTAAAAAGGGAAAGAAAAATCTTTTCGACAAATTGTGCTGGGACGAGTGAATATCCACGTGCAAAAGAATGAAGTTGGACCCTTACCTCGTACCATATGCAAACATTAACTCAAAATGGATCAAAGACCTAAATGTGAGAGTTAAAATTCCAAGCCTCTTAGAAGAAAACACGGGTGTAAACCTTTGTGAACGTGCATTAGTCAGTGGTTTCTTAGATACGACGACAAAAGCACAAGCAGCAGCAGCAGCAGCAACAACAACGATAAACTGGACATTATCAAAATAAAAAACTTTTGTGCTTCAAAAGACACCATCAAGAAAGTGAAAAACAACCCATACGATGGAAGAACATCTTTGAAAATCATATACCAGGTAAGGGACTTGTGTCTAGAATACGTAAAACACACTTAAAACTCAACAATAAAGAAACAATCCAATGTTAAAATAGGCAAATGATTTGAATAGGCATTTCTCCAAAAAAGATATGTGAATAATCTATAAGCACTTGGAAACGTGCTCAACATCTTAAGCCATTAGGGAAATGTAAATCAAAACCATATTGTGTAAAGAGAGTAAATCCTAAAAGTTCTCATCACAAGGAAAAAAAATATTATCTATCTCTTTCATGTTGTATCTATATGAGATGATGGATGTTCACTAAACCTAGTATGGTAATCATTTCATGATGTATGTAAGTCAAAACATGTTGTACACCTTAAGCTTATGCAGTGCCGTATGTCAATTATACCTCGATAAAACTGGGGAAGAAAAGACATTCGATTATAGCACCTAAATATAAAAAACAGAACAAACCAAACAAACAAAGAAACATGTTGAGCTACCACTTCATACCTAGTTGAATGTCTGTAATCAAAAAATCAAACAATAGGGCCTCCCTGGTGGCGCAGTGGTTGAGAGTCCGCCTGCCGATGCAGGGGACACGGGTTCGTGCCCCGGTCCGGGAAGATCCCACATGCCACGGAATGGCTGGGCCCGTGAACCATGGCCGCTGAGCCTGC
Source organism: Aethalodelphis obliquidens (assembly GCF_003676395.1). Classification (NCBI taxonomy): domain Eukaryota; kingdom Metazoa; phylum Chordata; class Mammalia; order Artiodactyla; family Delphinidae; genus Aethalodelphis; species Aethalodelphis obliquidens. Next base: position 3,684,702 of record NW_020837987.1, on the reverse strand, counting down.
GCGTCCGGAGCCTGTGCTCCGCAACGGGAGAGGCCACAACAGTGAGAGGCCCACGTACCGCAAAAACAAAACAAAACAAAACAAAACAAAAACAAAAACAAAAAAATCAGACAATAACAAGAGAAATCGGAACTCTCATATAGGGCTGGTGTGAATGTAAAATCGTGCAGCCACTTTGGAAAATAGTTCAGCAATTCCTCAAAATTTAAACATATGTGTTAATTTATGATCCAGCAACTTTACTCCTAGGTTTTTACCTAAGAAAAATGAAACCAAATGTCCACATAAAAACTTGAACATGGGCATTCATAGAAATATTATTCATAATAATCAAAGATTGGAAACACCACACACCTATGGTCAAGTAATCTTCAACAAAGGAGGCAAGAATATACAATGGAGAAAAAACATTCTCTTCAGCAAGTAGCGTGGGGAAGCTGGACAGTTACATGTAAAACAATGAAGTTAGACCACTCCCTCTCACACCATACACAAAAAATAAACTCACAATGGCTTAAAGACTTAAATATAAGACATGACAGCATAAAACTCATAGAAGAGAACATAGGCAAAACATTCTCTGATGTAAATCATAGCAATGTTTTCTTAGGTCAGACTCCCAAGGCAAAAGAAGTAAAAGCAAAAATAACCAAATAGGACCTAATCAAACTTATAAGCTTTTATGCAGCAAAGAAAACCATAAACAAAATGAAAAGACAACCTATGGAGTAGGAGAAAATATTTGCAAATGAAGCTGCAACTGACAAGAGCTTAATTTCCAAAATATACAAACAGCTCACAGGACTCAACAACAAAAACAAAACAAACAGCCCAATCAAGAAAAGGGGCAGGGGCTTCCCTGGTGGCACAGTGGTTGAGAGTCCGCCTGCCGATGCAGGGGACACGGGTTCGTGCCCCGGTCTGGGAAGATCCCACATGCTGCGGAGCGGCTAGGCTCGTGAGCCATGGCCGCTGAGCCTGCGTGTCCGGAGGCTGTGCTCTGCAACGGGAGAGGCCACAACAGTGAGAGGTCTGCATACAGAAAAAAAAAAAAAAAAAAAAATGCTGAAAGAAACGAGAGGAAAAAACACCTTACCTATAGAGGAGCAAAGATAAGCCTGACATCCAGCTTCTCCTCAGAAACCATGCAAGTAAGAAGAGACTGGGGACTTCCCTGGTGGCACAGTGGTTGAGAGTCTGCCTGCAAATGCAGGGGACACGGGTTCGAGCCCTGGTCTGGGAGGATCCCACATGCCGCGGAGCAACTAGGCCCGTGTGCCACAACGGCTGAGCCTGTGCGTCACAACGGCTGAGCCTGTGCGCCACAACCTCTGAGCTCACGTGCCACAACTATTGAAGCCTGCGCACCTAAGGCCTGTGCTCCGCAACAGGAGAAGCCACCGCAATGAGAAGTCTGTGCACCGCAACGAAGAGTAGCCCCTGCTCGCTGCACGCAGCAACGGAGACCCAACACAGCCAAAAATAAATAAATAAATATTTTTAAAAGAATAGACTGAAATATTTTAAGTATTGAGAGAAAAATATCACCAACCTAGAAATTTGTATCCTGCAAAATTATCCTTCAAAAGTAAAGGAGAAATAAAGACTTCCTCAGACAAACAAAAACTGAGGAAACTTGTTACCAGTAGATCCCCCTTGAGAGAAACGTTAAAAGTTCTTTAGAGAGGAGGAAAATGACATAGGTCAGAAACTCAGATCTTCATAAAGAAAGGAAGAGCATCAAAAAAAGAGAAAAGTGAAGGTAAAAGAAATATTTTAATTGTTCTTATTCCTAATTGATCTAACAGATAATAGTTTGTTCAAAATAATAATAGCAACTACATATATATGTATATATGAAATAAATGACAGCAATGAAAGGGTCAAGAGGGAGGAATTAGAAATATTTTGTTACTTTAAGGTACCCACACTACCCATTAAGTGGTATAGGGCTATTGAAAGTAGACTTGAATTAACTATAAATGTAAACTATAAATGCAAGCTCTTGGGCAACCACTTTAAAAAGTAAAAAAGAGGTACATCTGATATGCTAAGAAAGGAGAGAAAATGAAATCACATAAAATACTCAATTAAAACTGCAAAGGGCAGGGACTTCCCTGGAGGTCCAGCAGTTAAGACTCTGTGCTTCCAATGCAGGGGGCATGGGTTCAATCCCTGGTCAGGGAACTAAGATTGTGCAAGCCGCGTGGCACGGCCAAAAAAAAATAAAAAAACAAGGGCAACAAATAAAAAACAGTGACAAATATGGTAGTTATTAATCTAACTATATCAACAATTGCTTTGAATGGTCTAAATGCACCAATTAATAGATAGAGACTGTCAGAGTGGATCAAAAAACAAGACCCAACAATATGTTGTCTACAAGAAACCCACTTTAGATATAAAGACACATATAGATTAAAAGTAAATGGATGAAGAAAAATATACCATACTAACACTATCAAAAATTTCAGACAGAGCAGACTTCACAGCAAGAAAATTTATCAGGGCTAAAGAGGGACATTACATAATGATAAAAAGGTCAATTCTCCAAGAAGATATGGTAATCCTTAATGTGCATGTGCTGAACACCAGAGCATCAAACTATGTGAGGCACAAACTACTAAACTTGCAAAGAGAAATTGATGAGTCCACTATCATAGTTGGAGATTTCAGCACCTCTCTATGAGAAATGGACAGATCCAACAGGCATAAAATTAGTAAGAATACAGAGGAATTCAACAATATCAATCAACTGGATATAATAAACATTTATGGACTGCTTCATCCAACAATAGCAGAATACATGTTCTCCCCAAACTCATATGGAATATTCACCAATATAGACCACGTTCTAGGCCATAAAACACACCTTAACAAATTCTAAAGAACAGAAATCATACAATGTCTGCTCTCAGAATACAATGGAATTAAACGAGAACTCAATAACAGAAAGATGGTTGGGATATACCAAAATACATGGAGACTAACACTTCTAAATGACACATGGGCCAAAGAAGAAATCTCAAGAGAAGTTTTAACGTATTTTGGGACTTCCCTGGTGGCACCAGTTGTTAAGAATCTGCCTGCCAATGCAGGGGGCACAGGTTCAAGCCCTGGTCCCGGAAGATCCCACATGCCGTGGAGCAACTAAGCCCGTGCGCCACAACTACTGAGCCTGCGCTCCAGAGTCAGTGAGCCACAACTACTGAGCCTGCACTCCAGAGCCAGTGAGCCACAACTACTGAGCCTGCGCTCTGCAACTACTGAAGCCCGCGCACCTAGAGCCTGGCTCTGCAACAAGAGAAGCCACCGCAATGAGAGAAGCCCGTGCACCGCAACGAAGATCCAATGCAGCCAAAAATAAATAAATAAAAATTTTAAAGTTTTAACATATTTTGAACTAGACAAAAATGAAAATACAACTTACCAAACTTTGTGGGATGCAGTGAAAGTAGTGCTTAAAGGGAAATTTATAGCATTGAATGCATACATGAAAAAAGAAGGAAAATCTAAAATCAATCATATAAACTTCCACCTTAAGAAAACAGAAAAAGAAGAGCAAATTAAATCCAAAAGAAGTAGGAGAAAAAAAATACTAGGAATTGCAGCATAACTCAGTGAAATTGGAAACAGGAAATCAATAGAGAAAATCAATTAATACAAAAGCTGACTCTTTAAAAAGATCAATAAAATTGATAAGCCTCTAGCCAGGCTAAGAAAAAAAGAGAGAGAACACAAATTACTAATATCAGCACAGGGGGTAGGGAGGTGTCCAGGATGTAGGGGTACTGCAAAGAAAAAAAATGTTGCCTGCTCTTCCAGTTCTACAAAGACCAACCCATTAGCCACTGCAGTGGCCCACAGACAGTGCACCTGAGGGGAATTCAAGACAGAGAAAAACAGGAAGCATTCTGTGCTTTGGGTACACCAGCTCCTACATGGTTAAGACGCGTATTTAAGGAACATTTAAATGATCCCAGTTTTTCCATCTTCTTCCCATACACAGAAAAGCACTAAAATCATTAACTTGGGATGTCTGTTCTTTGTGATCAACAGTAAGCTTTCTATGCTTGACTGCATGTTTTTCCCAGCAAAATGTTCATATACCCTGGCTCCTCCCTTACCTCTCTGGAGCCGTCCCTCAGAGCTATCCGAGAGGTTGTCTCCCATGCTACAGTCTGCAGTAAGGTCCAGGAATAAAAGTGAACTGGTAACTTTACACTGTGCATTTTTCTTTAAGTTGACAGCGCTGGGAGGAGGGATCTGAGGCTCTGCCGCCAGTATGGGGGGACAAGGTTGGCGTGAGGCGAGTAAAGTCCGAGGTGCAGGGATGAGGGGAGGCGGGGGTCTAGGGTAGGGGAGCGGTTTCGGGGTTGTGGGGAACACGGGGCTGTGGGAAGGCGGGAGTGAGACGGCCCTTCGGCTCTGGGTAGCTGGGAGAGGTGGGACAGGAACTGGGCCGCCAGCAGACCAGATGCGAGGCGCCAGGTCGGGGCTGGGCCGCCAGGGGACGCAGGCAAACCGAGCCAGGCGGCGGGCGTGGGGCGGGTCAGGGGGCGGGGCCTGGCAGGCGCGGGGCGGGGGGGCGGGTCAGGGGGCGGGGCCTGGAATGCAGGCTGTCAGCAGCCCAGGCCGATTGCGGGGCCCAGGACGAGACCCGGTCAGTGGTCTGCTCCAGGCTCCACCACCAAAGCCTGCGCCTTGGGGTCGAGACAGCCGATCCTCAGTTCCCTGCTCTGCAGCTGTCTCTGCCTCGAGGCATAGCTCTCGGGGCTTCGTTCTTTTTCTCATCACAAAAACAGAACTTTGGTATGGGAAAACATCAAGAGCGGGGAAATCCCTCCACCCCCTTCCGGACCTTTCTGGGCAGAGTACTTTTGGGGTGCATTATGGAGAGGGAGCCCCAGGAGCCACGCAGAGAAGTTCCACACTCTGGTACTCTAGGTACATTGTCCGAGGCCCTAACAAAACTAGCATATAGAAGACAGTCCGATGTTTGTAAAAGCAAAACATGTGAGCTCTTGTTTAGGTATATGTAGCGTTCTACAAATCTGCCTGCGCCTCCCTGACCGGGCCTTGATCGCGGTGCCGCGGTGCAGCAGGAACCGGGGAGCAAAGACCCCAGACCAGGAGTGCGCTTGGCGGGCTCCTGCTCCCAGGGGCCAGGGTGGGAGATGGGGCAGCCACTGCACAGGCGGCACGCGATGCCAGGTTAGGGCCAGAGCCAGGTGAGCGCTGCTTTAGACCGAGGGCAGGGAGAGACGTCCGCCCCCTCTGGGGGAGGGGGACAAAACGAGGACACCGGAGGCCGGACAGACGGGCTTGAACGTCAGCAAGTCAGATGGAAGAAGAGAGAGATGAGGTAGAGCCGAAATGGCTTGGAAGGTCATGGTCAGATCTCCTGACTTCCTCTTAAATGTGCCAGGGAGCCAAGGAGAGGTTTTGAGCCAATTATTTTTAAAATTTGTGACACATCCATGTGTGAATGTGCCTTGTTTAAAGGCCAAGAATGAAGAATTATCATTGAGGGGCTTCCCTGGTGGCGCAGTGGTTGAGAGTCCGCCTGCCGATGCAGGGGACGCGGGTTCGTGCCCCGGTCCGGGAAGATCCCACATGCCGCGGAGCGGCTGGGCCTGTGAGCCACGGCCGCTGAGCCTGCGCGTCCGGAGCCTGTGCTCCGCAATGGGAGAGGCCACAACAGTGAGAGGCCGCGTACCAAAAAAAAAAAAAAAAAAACAAGAATTATCATTGAGAATGTTCTTTAGCAAACCATCTCGGATTGTTGGATGAAATCACCTGGAACATTATTATTCTTGCATTGTGAACCTTCACTTCAAAAGATAACTTAACATTTTCACTGAGCTAAACAACTGCATTAACCTTGCTGTATAAACACGTCCAAGGTGTACCGTTTTCAGTCACTGCTCCCCCGTTTATTCTAAGCCGCTTTTTCTTACTCCAGTTCTTAATTCTGACTTTTTGTTGTTTGCCACAGTATTCCCTTGAGTAACTTTTTCCTCAAAGAGAGGCATCCTTTCTGAGTTTTTGCAGCTCTGAAGAAAATGTCCTTTTGTTGGCTTTGTCAGGGACCGACAGTTTGGCCAGGCAGAGAATACTTTACGTATACTTTTCTCTATATACTGGGCCTGTCGAATGGCTGTCTCGGCCAGTCCACCACAGAAAAGAATACTTTTATCCCAGAGCTTTATATAACTTCTCAACTTCTGTTAACCTAATGGATCATAAAAACCCCAGGCCAAAAAAAATCTTAAGCCACCAGAATGTGCATGCACCCAAGACTGGTTAAATCCATCAGGGGGCAGCCAGCCAATGGAATACTCGCCACAAAAAAAGAACAAGGAAGCTGTTTCCTTACTAATATGGAGAGACCTCGAGACTTCCCTGGTGGTCCAGTGGGTAAGACTCCGCGCTCCCAACGTAGGCGGCCTGGGTTCAGGTTCGATCCCTGGTCGGGGGAACTAGATCCCGCATGCCTACCACAACTAAGATCCTGCATGCCGCAACTAAAACCCCGTGCAGCCAAAATAAATAAATATATATATTTTTTTAAATATGGAAAGATCTCTAAAATAAATTTTAAAAAAGTTTAAAAACTAGGTGCAGAAGAGGTCTAAGGTATGCTTCCATTTATGTAAAAAAAACAGAGGGGTCAGAATATACATGTATGTGCTGGTATGTGCATAAAATATCTCTGTAAGGATGCAGAGGAAACTAGAAACATTTGTTGCCTCCATAGAGGGAAAGAGGGTAGTTGGGGGGGGGGTGCTAGGGAGACTCTTTTTAAAAATTTATTTTATTGAAGTATAGTTGATTTACAGTGTTAGTTTCTGGTGTACAGCAAAGTGATTCATTTCTATATATAATCCCAAATCCATCCCTCCCCCACCCTCCCTCCCCCTTGGCAACCACATAGAGAACACACTATGTCCATGGGGAGACAATTGTAAAAACAAAAAATGCCCACAAACCTTTTTTATCTATTGAATTTGGATCTTGGGGGTATTCTATGGAGAACAGAAATAAAATACAACTCCTATGCTCTCCTTTAATTTTACTTAAAAATCAGAATAACTGTCACAAATAAAAGCAAGGAAAGCACTGGCACACACTGCTTTCTCTTCCAACAGACTTCCGCATGGAGACCCCAATGCACCCCTGTGGTGGCCTGGCCGAGACAGTCAGCCATTCGGCAGGCCCAGTTGTGGACTCAGCTCTGAGGTCCTCTGACAGCTGGAGAAGCCTCCATCTCAGCCTGATCGCAGGCTTTTCCATCTGCATTGGAAAAGGGACAGCCTTGCTCCTATCCTTGCAGTGCAGGCATTCACCACTTGTAGGTTTTATTTCACTCCAATCTTGCAGTGAACTTGACTATGTCTTTTCTTTTTTTTTTTTTTTTTTGCGGTACGCGGGCCTCTCGCTGCTGTGACCTCTCCCGTTGCGGAGCACAGGCTCCGGACGCGCAGGCTCAGCGGCGATGGCTCACGCGCCCAGCCGTTCCGCGGCATGTGGGATCTTCCCGGATTGGGGCACGAACCCGCGTCCCCTGCATCGGCAGGCAGACTCTCAACCACTGCGCCACCAGGGAAGCCTTGACTATGTCTTTCCACATGAGCGCTCCAGTCTTTCTTCGGCCCAGGGAGGTTTCACTGTTCCCTTCTGCATTTCTTTCCTCCTCCTGCCCCCTCCCCCCACCCCAATACCTCATACATTTACTGGCTCTTCTGCATCTCCCCTGCCTTCCTCTTCTCTTTTCTCTCATAATTATTGTTCCTTTATATTTTTTCTCTGAGTTCTCAGAGAATCCCACGAGCTTGTTTTCTAATTTTCGGTTCCAGTTCTCTGCTCTGATTTGAAAGCCTCCATGGAGGATCTTCGTCTGGAAATCCTCTTTTTCATCCCCAAGACTTCTCTCTGTTCACAGATTATTTCTTCTTCCCAGCCACCGGCCTTCTTTTCATCAATGCATTGTCTCTCAAATATCATTTAGAATACTAAGTAGTGTTTGGGGGGTTTTATTTCTGTATTATTATTCTTCTAAGTTTTCTGTTGCTTCTAGTGCTGTTTCGTGGGTGACAGGGCTCCCTCACTGACCCCAGGCATGCACTTGGGAGTGTCACCATGGGGACATTTGGGAGGCTCAGCCGGAGCCCACAGGGTCTCAGTTGGGTAGGGTTCCCCTCCCCCAGGATGGTTTCCCTGGGCCACCCAGCCTCTCCTCCAGCTGCCCCCGCCCCCCGGCAGTCACTCTGCCCACTAGGTGTGCCTGGGGCAGGGGGCTGGGCCCAGGCCTAGCAAGCCAGATGGCTCCCTCCCAGGCCCCCTTGCCGGCTCTTGAGCTCTCCGCACCTGTTGGGAACAAGCCACACCCCCTCCCCCTGGGGGCGGTTCTGACCTTGGAGAGGGGTTCCTGGTCGCCCCAGAACGCTGCCTTCTCAGGCATCCAGTGCTTCTTCGGCGGTGGCAAGTCATTGCCCACGGCCAGGGGGTTAAGCGAGGACAGCAGCCGGCCCCGCCGCGCCTCCAAGAGCAAGAGCTTGAAGCGGCCGCAGGCCCTGACCAGGGCTACCCAGGGCAGCTTGCGGGGCCGATGCGCACCGTCGCGGATGTGGAGCGAGGACAGCTGCACGTTACTTCTCCGGAGCGCTGTCTTCCCGTCCTGGTCCAGGGCTTTTGCGGAGCTGGGGGCGCCCGGGGGCTGGGAGGCCATCTCGGAGCCCGGCCTGGCCACGAACGGTGGCGCCACGCGCCCGCGCCCCACCTTAGGACCCGCGCGCCCTTCCTGAGCCCGGAGATCTCGCTGCTTCCGCTCAACGCCCAATACGGTTAGCCACAGAAAAATGGCCAAGTGTGTGAAACCGGCGGCCCCATCCTCGCGGCCTCGCTTAGGGTCTTCCTGGCTCCGCCTCCCGGAATGATCTGTGTCTTCTGCCTTTGTAGGGGCCTCCTGGCCAACCCACTTCACCGTCAACAACAGAGAAACGGTCCATAAATTATAGAATGTGCCCAGGATTAATTAAGATGCAGCTGTTAGGGGTAGGTACACAAAATATAGAAGCACGTGAGGGAAACACCTGTCATAATGCCAATGAAATACCAAAGAACAAAATGTCACCTCTTGGAACTCCCCTGGTGGTACAGAATCCGCCTGCCTAAGCGGGGACACAGGTTCGATCCCTGGTCCCGGAAGATCCCACATGCCGCGGAGCAACTAAGCCAGTGCGCCACAACTACTGAGCCTGAGCTCTAGGGCCTGACGAGCCACAACTACTAAAGCCCATGCACCTAGAGCCCGTGCTCCACAACAAGAGATGCCACCGCAATGAGAAGCCCGTGCACGGCAGCGAAGAGTAGCCCCCACTCACCGCAACTAGAGAAAGCCTGCGCGCAGCAACGAAGACCCAACACAGCCAAAAATAGATTAATTAATTAATTTTTAAAAAAACACTTAAAAAAAAAAAAAGTCACGTCTTGTCCGGGGGCAGACTCAATGCTAGAAAATGACTGCATGGAATTACAACAAAAGAGCAAGGGTTGTCAACCCTGGCAGGTAGAAGTAGAAATGATTTTCTTCCTTCTTCCTCCTTTTACAATTCTGATTTTTCTACGATGTTACTTTGATAATAGAAAAAAACCTCTGCACTCTACTTTTTCTAAAGGTCTCATCTGGGCAGATGAGGCAGCCTCAGCGCAGGGACCCAGGGCTGCAGTGCAAAGACCTGGAGCTTGTGTGACCCAGGGTGTGGGCGCACTCTTCCACTCTTGGTCCCAGTGCTTTTCTCAGACACTTTGGTGGCATCTACCCCGAGAGGCTGAGGCCACCTGCCAGCATCCTGGTACTGTGCTGCCCACTTGGCTCCTGGCCACCAGCACCAACCACGAGGGAGGAACCACACTCCCCAGGAAAACATGCGAAAGCGACCACCTCCCTCCCACACGGGTCCTTAAGTAAGTCAGGCTGTCCTTATCTGAACCTGGCTTTCTTCACAACAAAACCAGAGAAAAGCCTTTGCTTTTCATTTCTTTTTTAAAGTTTCAGGAAATGAAAAATCAAGAAAAAAACAGAAAAATTTCATTTTAATTAAACTGTACAGTCTGAGTTTTTTCCTCTGACACTAAAAGAAGTTAAAAATAGAAATTTCAGCAACCTTCCAAGGCAAGCTTTGAAATGTCAAGGTTTTAAAAAAAAATTATTTTACAGCAAAAATTTACATATAAATACAATCTGTACAATCTATTAACTGAGTGACCAATGAACTTCCATCCTGGAGGAGATCTGGTACTGGGACAGGCCAGGGCAGAATTCAATTACTGCCTTCTTAGTGGAAGACGCTTCAGCCTAGAAAAGGAAATAAAAGAGAGAGAGGAGGAAAGTTAGATACAAACAGAAAAACCAGACAGTTCAGCAGGGGAGAAGAATGCCAGGCCTCTCCCTGAGCCAAAGTGGCACAAAATACAGAGGATGACCCACACCATGAAAGAAAGTACCGTTTAATCCGCACTCTTAAGATTCTGTTCCCCCCAAGACACACAGAGAGACTCACTCCTCCACACCTCATATTAAGACCCATTTATAAAAGCAAGTTCCAATCCTGGTTGCACACACCTATCTCCTGTATGACCTTTGGAAGGAACTAAAAAAACAAAAAACAAAACCATGTTTGCTCCAGGGCCAAAAGCTCCTGAGCCGTTAGTCTTAAATCTCAGCTTCGTGCACACAAGAATGTTCACGGTGGCTCTACTCATCAAGAAGAGCTGGGTCACAATGACTCCAGATTCGCGCTCTATAGCCCCTAAGTGGAAAACCAAATGCCCCCAACAACGGAACAGATGAATACTCTGCGGTGTATCCCATAAAGGAATACTCTATGGCAATGAGAACGAACCAGCTGCTGCTACACCAATACAGAGGAATCTCACAAGCCAGATGCAAGAGTTCATAGTACATGGGTCCCTTAAATAAATGTGAAACACAGGCAAGAGTGATCAGCGGTGACAGAAGCCAGAGTGGTTACCTCTGGGGGGCGGGGGTGGGGATGCTAAGTGGGAGGGGCTTCTGGAGTGCTGGTTTATTCCTTGCTCTAGGTATGTTCAGGGAGTGAACACGCACGGAGCTGGGAACTTACAGTGTGAATGCACTAAAGAGTGTAATTAACTGTATGTTTCCACGTCTGTGAAATTCTAGAATGGGCAAAGCTAACTTACAGGGACAGCAGGAAGATCAGTGTCTCCTGGGGAGGGGATGGAGGGGGCAGACTGCAAGTCCATCCAGAACTAGGCTGTGCTGTCACTGAAGGAAAGCAGCAGGGGCCCTTGACAAGAGTGAGACCTCAGCCAGGCGCTGGGGATGCAAGTAAGACCCATGTGGTCGTGACCCTCAAAATGCCCCTTGCAGGAGACAGATGCAGACAGGTAATACACAGAGTGGAGTGAGGCACAAAAGATGGAGAGGGCCCCCTCCAGGCTCCCTGGGGAGAACCTAGGAAGCTTAGGGGTGAGGGGCTATGGAAACTATACCTTTAGCAACCACGAGAGTAATATTTAAATACATGTCACACCTCAGACGCTGCATTCCCTCTATCCCAGTCCCCCGCCTCAGAGATAAGTGCTCTCAGGGGTGTAAGAACCCCTCCAGCCCTTTTCTATGCAAGGATGTACATACATGTGCATGCGGGGAAATCCAAAGGCCTGGTGACAACAGTACCAGGCATATACGCTGTTCTGCAGCTTCTGGTCTCTAAATGGTTAAGTTTTAGACGCAAGTCAGCACACAGCTACCTGCCCACATTTTCTGACTGCTGTGCTCAGCCCACACCCTCCCGATGGGCACTGAGGGGCTTCCACGTGTGCAAGCGCAAATGCCTCCCCGCAGGAATGACTCATCACATGGCCCCAAACGGTCAAGGGCGAAAATATCAGGTGTTGGTGAGGGTCAGTGGGCCTCCCTGGGCCTTGCTTTCCCCGCCTGTGAGAGGAGGGGACACAAGTCACAGCCTTATGTGAGGATTAAACGAGCCCACACCCATGGTGTGCCTCACAGTGCCTGGCCCGTCCCTATCACCACTGGCACATGCCATGAGGAAAGGGAAACATGAATCAACACAGCCGCTTCAGGGGGCTCTGGATTAAACTGAAATGCTCATATCCGTATTGTTTCTGAACCATGAGAAGGTCCTGTCCATTCTAAAGAAATAAATGAAAAAGGACAAGGCAGCGGCACTTGTCTTTCCAGATGGCAAAATATACTATAAGGCCAGAGTAATTAAAAGAGGGCGGATGAAAAAATAGAAAACTGGGGGCTTCCCTGGTGGCGCAGTGGTTGAGAGTCCGCCTGCCGATGCAGGGGACACGGATTCGTGCCCTGGTCCGGGAAGATCCCACATGCCGCAGAGCAGCTGGGCCCGTGAGCCATGGCTGCTGGGCCTGCGCGTCCGGAGCCTGTGCTCCGCAACGGGAGAGGCCACAACAGTGAGAGGCCTGCGTACCGCAAAAAAAAAAAAAAAATGGCTAAGAAACCAGAACAGAGAATCCAGGAACCGATCCACATGGGCACAGGCATTTAGAATCTGATCAAGCTACACCTCCCTTAACAGCCCAGAGCACCGGTGGGGCCGAGTGGCCAGGGCTTGCGCCTGCCATGTCCCCCGTCACCCTGGGCCCACGACTGGACTTGCCCTACCTGGTCCCGTGCTGGCCGGGCAGGGCCACCCAGCTGCTCTGGCCAGGGGGCTGGAGGGGAAGGGAAGACAGCGACTTCCAGGCAGGACCATAACAACCTCCAAGACCATCCTCCAACCCGTTCCCCTCGGCTCCTCTGAGGGTCACATTCTAGAGCGGAACAAACTGGGATCCTGAGTAACTTTCTCAATTTAACTTATGCTCCACTGTGCTGTGCCAGTGGGTTGAGAGGGTTTCTTTTCATCGCAGCTCGCCTACTCACTCTCACTAATACAACCGGCCATCTATCTGGAGAAAGGTAAGTTGGATGCCTACCCTACTCTGTTCACACACAAAAAAAGGAAAATAAAACAATTCAAATAGGTTAAACCAAAACAAAACTACAAAAGCATGAGAATAGTCTATATATATATACAAAACCTTACATTAGGGAAGGCCTTAAAAAGACAAAATGTAAAACATACCAACAACAACACAAAAATTTGTAAAACTGAGTGTTCCCAAAACTAAAGTTTCTGTTCAACAAAGATTGTTAAAAGTCATATAACAGGTAACACTCTAAAACACAAAGGATTACTATCCAGAATTATTTTTAAATTCCTAAAAAGCAGTAAAAACAGTACCTAAAAACCAGTATAAAAATCTAACAGAAAACAGAATATTGTGCAAAGGACAGGAGCACATTATTCACAAAAGAGCCCATGGCAAAGGCTGAGACACACAGGAAAAGCTGCTCAGCCTCATTACTGATTCAGGAAATGCAACGAAGATGACATGCCATTCTTCACCCATCAGGCTGGCAAACATCTCTGTGCTGTTTGTAACTGACGTAATAACAAGGTGCTTTCCTAATTTAAATGGATAGAGCCACTTGTGGAAACAATTAGGTGATATTTATTCCTTCTAAATGTTCATTTCCTCTAGATTTATGCTACATAAAGTTATATTATTTATATTAAAAACGTGCAACAAAATGCACATGTACCTCTGTGTGTGTGTGTGTGTGTGTGTGTGTGTGTGTGTGTGTGTGTGTGTGTGGCTGTGCAAAAAAGTCTTCAGAGTTACAAAGCAACAGATGACAGAGGTTACTGTGGAGAGAAGAGAGATTTGGGGAATTGGTCACGGGCCACTTCAAGCCTTATCTGTAAGATCTGAATTTTCACAATGATAATATATTTACGTATTACTTATGCAATTAAAGTTAACTTTTTAAAAAACGAGTTAAAAGCACAAATTTATCATTTCTGACATTTCTCTCTATGCAAACACAGCAAGGTTTCAACGAGCCTCTGAGGGTTTCTGAAAGCCTACTGTCTCCTATCGCCCACCGTCTCAGCAGCTCCTGGGGTGACAGGTCTGCGGCCCCTTCTTCATCGCTCTGGCTGTCACTGCTGTTCGTACTCTCGGAACTACTACTTTTCTCTGACTTTTTATTCTTTTGCTTGCCTTTGTGTTTGTGCTTCCGGTGTTTCTTTTTCTGAAATAAATAAATAAACAAATCAAGGAGAACAAATGGGTGTTTCCCTTCCTAATTCCACGCAGTGGCAGGCTAATGAGGCATTTGGTTGCTGGAGTCATTCAAAACCAAAAAACTTCACTTGGGGGAGCTTTAGCCTGGTGTGGGACAGACCAGGACACACAACTGGGCACGCTCTCCACCGCGCATATGCTCACAGAATTGATCTTCTGGCGACAGACGCAGCAGAACCAAGCAGGCACAGGAAGGACCCCATCATGACACTCAGCCCCCATCTCATCCAAGGTGACCCCGTCCCCCCACCCCCCCGCCCGTGAACCTGCCCGCTCCATTTCTTTAGCCATATGTGACAAACCACATATCAGGATGGCAAGCTCCCTGGAAAAGCACAAAGAAGAAACTGGTAGAAGGTCAGAGAACAGCACATATGCCGGTGAGAAACACATGAGTTTGGTTTTCAAATCTGTCGGCACCAGTTTCTTTCCTTTCACTCCGGGAGAACTTCTCTTACCTTCCATGCTCAAGAATCCTTTTTTCAGGTAGCCAAAAGAGGAACTGTTTCTAATCAATTCTACTACTACCCAGATCACTGTGGGTACCCAGCACTAACTAACATTAACTGAATTAAAAGCCTGTGCCATGACTCAAAAGAAGACACGGATGTTGAGACAGCAGTGTCAACAGTGTTCTTCAAGTGTCCATCACTTCAAATGGCAAGCTACAGACCCAAATCTCTATTTGTAATGATGACAAAGTAGTTGAGAAATGTGCAAACTAACATCTTCCTTTAATATGGAATGATAATCAATATCAAATGTTTTTATTCATTATCTAAATATTTTATTAAAAACAATTGTTTTATTAAACACAGTAATTAACTATTCTGTTATTTAATACTCAACCATTACTCTAAGATATTTAATTTATTTTTTTGGCCGAGCAACTTGCGGGATCTTAGTTCCCCGACCAGGGATTGAACCTGGCCCCCACAGTGAAAGCCCCGAGTCCTAACCACTGGACCGCCAGGGAATTCTCAACTCTAAGATATTTAAATGTCCTTTTTTCCTACTTTTTAATGTTCATGAATAAAAAAAAAAATTTTAAGTAGAACTCAATAAATTAAGATATTCTGTCTAAAAGAAAAACAGGACTTCCCTGGCGGTCCAGTGGTTAGACTCCGTGCTTCATGGCAGGGGGCACAGGTTCGATCTCTGGTCAGGGAAGATCCCGCATGACGTGCGATGTGGTCAAAGCAAAAGAAAAAAAGTTTTTCTGAAAATCGAGGGTTTCCATTGACTATCAACATTTCTGTCAAGGTGTAGAGAGACCTGTGGCCTCCATCTTGACTGGCTTCATGGGTCACCCCTGGAGGCTGGTCTAGACGACAGAAGCAGGGGCGTCTGACCCCACACACTGATCCTGCTACACCCAGAAGTTACCTTCTCTTTCTTCCGTCTGTGCTCTTTCTTGGTCTTGTGTTTTTCTTTGTTCTTTTTATGTTTCTCTTTGAGAGGTGCCTCAAGTTTCTGACGAGCATCTGAAACACGAATGTAATAAAGACATTACTTAGAGACTATAGGGGAAGAGAAAGCTAAATTACTGAGTTAGGAGTCTGACATAGACAGATGTTTACCATTAAGGCAGAACTCCTGCCCTGCCTCACTGATAAACAAGCAGATTAGCATATCACGTTGTAGATCTATATTTAGAAACTGCCAGAAACCTCAACCTAAGACCAGAGTGATCTGGCCACAGTCTTATCTGCCAGATGAAGATAAAGTCAGACCAGAATGCCTACCAGCCTTCTGTCATTTAACATCCTCAGGTAAACTCAGAGATAGACCAGAGTCTGAATCTGGCTCTGTCAGCAGGTCTGTGGTCTTTGGCATGTCGCTAAACCTCTCCAAGTCTGTTTTCCTGTCTGAAAAATGGGGAAAATAAGAATCCCTATCCTTTTGGGGACACAGAGGGGATTAGATGGGACCGTGCACATGAATCCCATAGCCCAGAATCTGGCACATAATTGTCCGCCCCTGTGACACCGTCCACCCTTTACAAAAGCACATTTCATGTGAGTTTGTCTTATAAGCAGAAACACTAAAAAATTAGCACCAAAACAAAATAATGTACTTGATCATTAAAAATGAGTAAACATGGCAGAAACAGAGACATAGATGTAGAGAACAAACATATGGACACCAAGGGGGGAAAGTGGCAGGGGTGGCGGTGGTGGTGGTGGGTTGAATTGGGAGATTGGGACTGACATGTATACACTAATATGTATTAAATGGATACCTAATAAGAACCTGCTGTATAAAAAAATAAATAAAATTAAATTTAAAAAAAAAAATAAAAGACTAAAGAAGTTGCATGCACTCCACTTCTCCACCTCCAAATTCTGACCAAAACGTTTTCATAGGTCATTAACTTCCAGGTCATCAAACCAGCAGAAAATTATCTATAGCAGAAACAGTGTAAGTCATTAAATCAACTTTTTTCTACCTAAAGAAAAATTCCGAGGTATTTCAGGAGTATGGTTTATTTCCCAAACCCAGTTAACCAATGCCTGCAATTTTCTAGTCCTACAGTTTGGTCAAATGTTTCCCAGGTTGACCTCCCCAAACTTTTTTTTTTTTTTTGATGCTAGTTTTTGGAAAATAGCCCATAGACCAAATTAAGTTATCAACTATTACAAGGTTATCAAGAACCATCTGGGAAATGGGCATAACTAACTTAGCTTTCAAGTGCCGACACTTATTTTAAACTAAAGATCTGAACAATTACACAAATGAGAAATACATTCACCACAATTTTTCAAAACTTCACACATTTGACTCCTCTCTGCTTTCATCTCTTTGAAGGCTGGGTTAATTAACCAAGCCACTATGCACATGTGGGCACTACAGGAAACTATAAAGTACATAATAGAATTTTATGTCATTTCTGTATCTGGGCCCTATTATCAGATGTTTGTTAACTCAGCTTTCAACGAGATGCCAACCAGTCTAAACATTTTAACATGAGATGTCAGTTTAAGCTGGCACTGAACAGAAGTTGTTAACAGATATTGCGGGAGGAGGATGAGTTGTACTTACTTCTGAAAGGATTAGTTTTATTTGCTGCATTAGCCAAAGTATAAAGAAGTCTCAGAATATCCTTCTCCCTACAATTCCTATCCCATCTTTGTGCCCTAGATTTTTACTTTTTTATCTCTATACATGACAAAGTTTGAGATACTTAGGGCCCTATCTGTTAAAAAGTTAAAAAAAATATCAAAGGACTCTAAGGCTGAAAAGCAACACCTATCATTTAGGCACAGGTGGAAGCACTGATTTTCCAAACATGGCTGAGAACGGAGAAACTAGAAACAAACATATATATTTGGTCAGCCTCATGCTGGATTACGTTGGCAGACAGAACAATGTGGTTAGAGTTGTCCTATCTTGGGGGAGACTCTGGCCCCAATGCAAAAAGATGACATAAGGAGCTCTCGACTCACTGGGGCAGAAGACGGGAGGCAGCTGCGGGCCGAACTCTTCTCTTTCATCTATCTGTATCTTCTGAATCGGGAAGAAAGGTGCGGGCTCCTGGGGCGCTGGCTCACTAGCTGAAAAACACCAGGATATTAATTTTAGATACATGCCAAATATTAACGTGCTTGAGTCTTCAATAAATGTCTGTTTTTACCAGATAGCATGTGCTTTTCGTCAGCACCCCACGTAACTAGCTCACGCCAGGTGCTGAGGACACAGCAGTGAACACACAGGCCCAACCTCTGACCTCCTGGACATTTGAGTTGGGATGTCGGTCACACAAGGGCACCTGCAAGCAGGTGCCCCAGGGGCTGTACCACAGGGGTGGTGAGGGTACTTGTGGCACACACTCCACATCACCTGAGACCTAAAAGGTTGAAACACCATCGGGACTTCCCTGGCAGTCCAGTGGTTATGACCCTGCACTTCCAGTGTAGGGGGTGTGGGTTCGATCCCTGGTCAGGGAACTAAGATCCCACATGCCACGTGGCATGGCCAAAAAACAAAAACAACAATGTGATTAAGCCAGCCAAGAGGACTAAATACAATATCGCAAAAACTGAAATAAATAAACAAAAATAAAAGGTAGAAACACAACCTCAAGGAAGGGCCATCTCAGGAGAATAAAGACTTACAAATAAACAGGATGTACGGCTTTGCTGGTGGTGCAGTGGTTAAGAATCCGCCTGCCAATGCAGGGGACACAGGTTCAAGTCCTGGTCTGGGAAGATCCCACATGCCACGGAGCAACTAAGCCTGTGCGTCACAACTACTGAGCCTGTGCTCTAGAGCCTGCGAGCCACAACTACCGAGCCCACGCACCACAACTAGTGAAGCCCGTGCGCCTAGAACCCGTGCTCAGCAACAAGAGAAGCCACCGCAATGAGAAGCCCGCACACCACAACCAAGAGTAGCCCCCGCTCGCTGCAACTAGAGAAAGCCCGTGTGCAGCAACGAAGACCCAATGCAGCCAAAAATTAATTAATTAAAAAACAGGATGTAAGACTATGTCCCAGCTCAGAAGGCTTCATTTCACTCAAAATAAATCGTCAGAGGAGAAAAACTGAATATAAACAAATTATCGTGTTCACATTAATAATCTCGTTTTTTAAAAAGAGATGATTAGGTTTTCAGAGAGAAGAGAGAAAGATGGGGAAAGTCCGGAAAAATATGCATCAAAGCATTAATGGTGGTTATCTCTGGGAAGGGGGAATTCCCAGAGACTTAAGCTTTCTACATTTCTTTTCTTTTTTTTTGGCTGTGTCAGGTCTAAGTTGTGGCATGTGGGATCTTCTGTTTTGGCGTGCGGGCTTCTCTCTAGTTGTGGCACAGGCTCCAGAGCGCACAGGCTCAGTAGTTGCACCACTTGAGTTCTCTAGTTGTGACGTGCAGGCGCACTAGTTGAAGCGTACAGGCTTAGTTGCCACGTGGCACGTGGGATCTTAGTTCCCCAACCAGGAATTGAACCTGCATCCCCTACATTAGAAGGCAGATTGTTAACCACTGGACCACCAGGGAAGTCCCTATATATCTATATTTTTAAACTTTTCAAGTAATATATGACTCTGTAATAAAAAAATAAGTTGTTTTTTTCTCACAAAGAAAAAAATAGGCTGACATTTGCAATCACCTAAGAACAAACAATATTTTATATCTCTATGTAACTTTTTGGTTAAAGGCCCTCAAAAATTAAACCCAAGTCCACCACAGACTGAAAGGGGCAGGCAGAACAATCTAAAACTGAGATGGGAAATTCTGTCCACCCACCCAAACATCTGAAAAGTCTCCCACCCTTGCAAGCACCAGACAGCCTCCTTTCCTATGCCCAAACTCCTGGCTGGGGTAAAGAGAACAAGGAGACAGGCTACTAACCAGGTGTTAGACTCACTGTAAAGAGAACAGACACCATCTACCAAGTGCTACTTATGTGCCAGGCAATGCCCATCTGATGGCTGTTCCAGAGCATACAATCTGCCCTACAGAGAGGAAAACAGGAAGCAACCCTGTATATGTCATCACCAAATGTTTTCCACTAATCCTGGCACCTCATCAGCAACCAGGTTAAAAAAAAAAAGAAGCTATTTTTTAAATGAAAATTTTACTATTTTTTAATTCTCCTCAACTAGGATAAGTAGGAAAATCAATATTATCAAACACATCTCTACATCCTAAAAATATATCAGAGATTTATTACCAGATAGAGAGAGAGAAAAAAAAAACTCTGCTCTACCCCATTTAAAGATACAAAAGATTATAAATCATAGAAATATTTTTTTGGATCTGTCTGCCAAGGCAAGGAAACAGAAGCAAAAATAAATAAATAAGAGACCTTCCTGGAGGTCCAGTGGGTAAGACTCTGCACTCCCAATGCAGGGGGCCCGGGTTTGATATCTGGTTGGGGAACTAGATACCGCATGCATGCCGCAATTAAAAGTTCGCATGCCACAACTGAGGAGCCCACATGCTGCAACTACGGAGCCAGGGAGCCGCAACTAAGGAGCCTGCCTGCCGCAACTAAGAACCGGTGCAACCAAATAAATAAATATATAACTAAATAAATATTTTTAAAAAACCAAAAACCAAATAAGACCTGATTAAACTAAAAAGCTTTTGCACAGCAAAGGAAACCATCAACATAATGAAAAGACAACTGCTGGTATAAATCTTGTTGTGGTTTTTTTTTTCCATCATCCTGGTTTTGATATCACCTCACACGTGTCAGAATGGCTACCATCAAACAGACCACAAATAACAAATGTTGGTGAGGATGTAGAGAAAAGAGAACCCTTGTACATTGTTGGTGGGAATGTAAATTGGTGCAGCCACTGTGGAAAATAGTACAGAGGTTCCTCAAAAAACTAAAAATAGAACTATCACATGATCCAGCAATTCCACTCCTGGGTATATTTCCAGAAAAAACCCAAAAACTCTAATTTGAAAAGATACATGCACCCTAATGTTCACAGCAGCATTATTTATAATAGCCAAGATATGGAAGCTCCCTAAGTGTCCATCAACAGACGAATGGATGAAGAAGATATGGTGTATATACACAATGGAATCCTACTCAGCCATAAGAAAGAATGAAATTTTGCCATTTGCAACAACGTGGATGGACCTGGGAGGGTATTATGCTAAGTGAAATAACTCAGACAAAGAAAGACAAGTACTGTATGTTATCACTTACATGTGGAATCTAAAAAATAAAACAACTGAATGAATATAACTAAACAGAAACAGACTCACAGACATAGAAAACATACTCGTGGTTACCAGTGGGGAGAGAGAAGGTGGGAGGGGTAAACGAGGGGTAGGGGATTAAGTGATACAAACTATTATGTATAAAATATATAAGATACAAAGATATATCGTACAGCACAGGGAATATAGCCAATATTTTATAACAACTTTAAATGGAGTACAATCTACAAAAATTTTGAATCACTATGTTGTACACCTGAAACTAATATAATATTGTAAATTAACTATAATTAAATACAACTTTTTTTAACTTAAAAAATACAAAAGATTAAAACATCATCAAACAATCATCAATTGCTAATTATCCCGGTTCCAAATTACACACTAAATGAAGAAAGCAGCCTCTCTAGAAACATCATTGTTTTCTTTTTTAGATCCCAAAGTCTAAAATATGTGACATACCTTGGGCCACAGATGACGTTTCCACCACGTCAGCCTCTTGGGAACCTTTGAAGTCGGCTTCCCTGGTACCCTCCTGATCATCCTCACTGTCGCCCTGCTCATCCTCAGAGGATGAAGACTTTTCATCTGAGGAGCTGGCAAAGATGGCTTTGAATAAGTCCATGGATGGGCGGCTACCCTCTCCTTCAGTCTGTGAATCCACACCTTTGTTTACCTGTATTAACAGTGACATAATAGTCAGAAATGAAGAAGCAAGGGTGAAAGGAGACACGTGTTCAGGAACATGGCACCCGTGCACACACACACACGCACGCATGCACACATATGCACACATACTTATGTTTGTGCTCATTTACATGGGTCTCGACACCCACGCACTGCCTAACTAAACAATGATCACTCACATGGCATCATTTTTGTGGTGCTTCTGAGTCAACACCTGTATATTGTGCTGACTGGTAGAAGCAGCTGAAGCTATATGTGGAAACAGGTCATTAATCAGAATTGCAAAGCACCCAGAAAAAGGAGTAGGGACTAGCACAGTGCCTCTGTCCTGTTTTCAAAAGTCTATCCAAGCCTTCAGAGGTCCCACATGACAGGTCGTGAAGACAGTGTACTCGTATAAAAGTGCTGAAGAGAAAATTGGGGGCCTCCACACAATGGGGAAGGCACCGAGAACAAGCCAACAAAATGGTCCTGGAGATCCCCTCTGCAATTACACGTCACCCTTCCTAAAAGCAGCCCAGGTATGGAGAGTCAGGTGAGCCAATAAAGAGGCAGTGACTTGGTATACACGCCATTCTATAAACAAGGAGCAAAGGTATGAAGAAGACATGGCTCCCACGTCCTAACAGCTAATCACCAGACAGACGTGGGGTGATCTAACGTGCTAAGTGTGAACAGCAGTGACGAGAGAGCCCAGGACTGGCCTAGATCAGAACCCACTTCAGTCCTTCCATTTTACCACTGAAGAACGTGGGTCAGGGGCGACAAGAGGCTCTGTCACCGACACACGCATGCTACGTGCCCAGGGTGGGTCTGGACTCTACCAAGCTCTCCTTGCTCTCGGCCTGGGGTCCCTCCCCAGTCCCACACCACCTCCAATTTCTGAAGCAGAGTTACAAATATGCACGTGAGGAAAACCGACACAAGATAGTGGAATTTATGATTTTAAAGTAAACCCTTTTCATAGAAAAAAATTAAGGAAGAAAAGCATACCATTGCCCACTAAAAATAACCAAGACACCTTGGAGTAAGGACTGATTCTAGAGCTGGGGCTGAGAAATAAAAAGATGAGGTCAGAACATCTTACTGTGCCCAGAAAGTGAGGACATGCTCAGAGGGTAAAAGGGACATTTCAACTGGACACAGAAGCCAACTTGAAGGGGCTTCAACTAACCAAACTAGCACAATTGGAGCATTAAAATAAATAATGATAGTACTGAATTATCCCTCTGGATAAAATAGGAAACCATGGGTCCACAGTGACATAAATAGTTTGATGAAGGACAGGGTATTTATATATTTCAAAGCTCTTAAATGTGTATTAAGTACAAATTAATAAGAAAGGAATAAATAAAAGTACTTAACTACAAAGGGGAAAAGACTGACTTCACAGTGGAGAAGTCTGGCAGACACCACCTTACTCAAATAATCAAAGTGAACATCAGTAACGGGAAAAATCATCATCGTGTTCTACTTGGCAGGACACAGCGAAAGCACAGCAGCATCCCTTCTGAGGTGTTCCTGCCAAAAATGCAGAACCAGAATCTAATCCTGGGGAAACGCCTGATGAGCCCAAACTGAGGGGTATTCTACAAAATACTGGCCTGTAATCTTCAAAAGTAACAAGATCACGACTCCGCACTCCCAATGCCGGGGGCACAGGTTCGATCCCTGGTCGGGGAACTGAGATCCCACATGCCGCACGGCTTGGCCAAAAAAAAAAAAATTAAATTTCATTTTTAAAATAAATTTAAAAGAAAAGTATCCAGATCATGGAAGTCAAGGGAATACTGAGGAACTGTTCCAGACTGAAGGAGACTAAAGAGACATGGCGGCTAAATGCAACAACTGATGCTGAGCTGAATTCTTTTGCCATAAAGGACATTATTAGGGCAACTAGTGGAAGCTGGATGGGTCTGAGGATTGGACGGCAGTCACGTATCAATGTTAACTTATACCCAAGTGGTTCAGGAAACAAAATTATCTGTCCTGTCTTTAAACTTTTAAGATTGTTTCAAAATTTTAAAAATTATAGAAAATGTCAGGAGAGAGAGGCTGACAGTAAAGCACAGGAAATCATGGCCACAATTCCCTAGAAAAGCCATGGATCATACGCCTTTATGGCAAACCGCAGACACCAATGTCACATGCATGGACCGTAACTGAATGACAGTGTTTGCAGACAGTCTTGGCCTTTAATAATGTCTACATTAATAAATGTACATGAGTACATGAGATATTCAACTCTCAGATAACTACAGAAGCTGATCTTTTTTGTTTTTATTTTTTTCGGAATATAGTAGGAGCTGTACTGAAATTAAACAACAACGCACACCAAACACACATGACTGTATCTGCAAAGCTCCCTCACCACCCCCCACCTTCCACCAGAAGTGTGCACATTCACATTTGTGCTGTCTCAGAAAGCTTTCAGGGAAAGAAATTAAATAACCCAGAAGGGAGAAGAGACCCTCCTAAGGTCACAAGCTAATAAGTGAAAAAGCAAGAACCAAGACATTCCAGCCGAAATTATCTAAATACTATCTCAACATGATTTGAGAAAATCTAGAAGGCTTTCTAATCCAATGACCATATCACAGAGCCAGAAGCCCTGGTTAGGGTTTTATGCCATTAAAACCCAAATGGAGTGGTTCCAAATCCGTGGTGGCATGGGTAGTGGCTGCAGCTGCCAGGCTCTGAAGGAGAGGAACCCTTTCCTCTGACCACAGGAGCTGTGGTCCGAACGGTCTGGAGTGAATCCTATTGCTGTTTTCCCCTTCCTGCCCTCTTGCCACTTGACTCCAGGCAGAAACAGTCACAGGAAGTGCAAGGCTGAGCAGGCAAACTAAAGTCCCAGCTTTCTGACTGGAGGACTTGAAGGGGGAGCCCAGAGTCAGAAAATGTAAGGAATGGGTCTTCCCTGGTGGCGCAGTGGTTAAGAATCCGCCTGCCAATGCAGGGGACTCAGGTTCAATCCCTGGTCTGGGAAGATCCTACATGCCGTGGAGCAACTGGGCCCGCGTACCACAACTACTGAGCCTGCGCTCTAGAGCCCGCGAGCCACAACTACTGAAGCCCGTGCGCCTGGAGCCCATGCTCCGCAACGAGAAGCCCACACACCGCAACGAAGAGTGGCCCCTGCTCGCCGCAACTAGAGAAAGCTCGCACACGGCAACGAAGACCCAACGCGGTCAAAAATAAATAAATAAAATAAATTTATAAAAAAAAAAAGAAGAAAATGTCAGGAAGATCATGAAGAGGAGGAGCTCAAGAGGGTGAACCTATATAGTGGTTTATGAGCTTCTCGCTCACCTCTGAGCTCATGGATCTGATTCCATGAGCAAATCAAAGCCTCTGATAACAGAACTATGGGATTAACTACCAGCCAGGTCCCAGACCAACCACCAGGAAGAGCACATACAGGAAAGATCTGAAGAGTACTACAAAGGCTTCGAAAACGGAAGGACGTTTCAACCCAGATGGGTTGGAACTTGTAGCCTGAACCTAATTAGGTCGATTATCTGCTGAAGCAAAATAAAACAACAAAACAAAAAGGCAACATTCTCCTTCGAATTTAAACAAGACCCAGGGTCTCATTACATAATATTCAAAGTGTCCAGAGTACAAGCCAAAGTTACTTGGTACACAAACAACCAGGAAAATCTCAACTTGCAGAAGATAACCAGCAAACACCAACCCCAAATGACAAGAACCAAAACGACAAACATGTTGGAATTACGAGACAGACTTTAAAAGCAGCTATTATGACCCTGCTCCAAGAATAAAGACAAATGAAGAAAAGATTTTAAAAAAGGTCTCAGCAAAGAAATAAAAGATATAAATACAATAACCCAAATAAAAAATTCAGGGCTCAATAGCAGAATGGAGATGACAGAGGAAAGACTCAGTGAACTTGAAGACAGATCAATTGAAACTACCTGATTTAAACAACAGAAAGGAAAAAAAAGAGAGTGAAAAACAGAACAGAGGCTCAAAGACCTATAGGACGAATTCAAAAAGTATTACATTTATGTCATCAGAGTCTCAGGAGAGGCAAGAGAGTGTG
The DNA here is from genome assembly GCF_003676395.1 of Aethalodelphis obliquidens. NCBI lineage: Eukaryota > Metazoa > Chordata > Mammalia > Artiodactyla > Delphinidae > Aethalodelphis > Aethalodelphis obliquidens. The sequence goes on along the minus strand of NW_020837987.1, from coordinate 3,659,039 downwards.
GTGCAGAAAATATATTTGAATAAAATAATGGCTGAAAATGCCCCAAATTTGGTCAAAGACAAACTTAAAGATTCAAGAAATTCATAAAACCCCAAACAAAATAATCTCAAAGAAATGCACACCCAGATATATCACTACCAAACAGCTAAAAACCAAAGACAAAGTGAAAATCTTGAAAGGAGCCAGAGGAAAAGTCACATCACTACAAGGACAGGAACAACAATGTGAACGAACGACTGTAGGTTTCTCCTCAGGAACTACAAGGCCAGAAGGAAGTGGCACAACATTTTTAAAGAGCTAAAAGAAAAGACCTGTTGACCCAGAATTCTACATCCAGCAAAAACATCCTTTAGGAGTGAAGATGGAATACAGGATATTCTCAGATGAAAGAAAATTAAGAGAATTAGTTGTTGGAACTGCTGTAAAAGAAATGCTACAGGAAGTTCCTTAGACAGAAGGAAATGATAAGAGAAGGAAACCTGCGATTTCCCTGGTGGTCCAGTGGTTAAGACTCTACACTTCCACTGCAGGAGGCATGGGTTCAATCCCTGATTGGGGAACTAAGATCCCACATGCTGTGCAGCACAACCAAAAAAATAAAAGAATTAAAAAAATTTTTTTTAAAAGAGGGAAACCTGGAACTTCAGGAACAGAAATGAAAAATATCCAAGTAAATCAAATAGACCATTATCTCCTCAGCAGTTCTCTAAAATGTGTATAACAACTGAAAGCAAAAATTTAAATATTGTCTGATGAGGTTTTCATTATATATATACTGTAACATATAAGACCACAACGTAAAGCAGGGAGAGTAAAGGGACGGTAAGGATTGTCTATTCCACTTGAAGTGGTAAAATATCAATCCTAAATACATGGTGAAAAGGTTAAGTATGTATATTGCAATCCCTAGAGCAATCACTGCAAAAATAGAGTAAAAAAATATATAATAGATAAATTCAAATGGAAAACTAGAAATTATTGAAGTGATACAAAAGAAGGTAGGAGAGGAGAGAGAAACAAGAAAGAGTGGGAATAGAAAACAAACAAAACTGCAGACCAAAATCCAAATTACATCAACAAGTTACATTAAATACAAACGGTCAAAACATACAAAAATTAAAACATACAGATTATCAAAATGTATTTAAAAATAAAGCACCTAATGACAATGACATGTTGCTTATTAAAAACCCACTTTAAATATAATCATATAGATTAAAAGTGAAAAGATGGAGAAATATATACTATGCAAATAATCAGGGATAAAGAGTACTATTACATAATGATGAATGGGTCAATTCATCAAAAAAAATATAACTGTCCTAAATGTGTATGCACCTAACAAGAGAGTTTCAAAATACACGAAGCAAGCACTTGGGAATAAAGTTTGATAGTTTCTTATAAAGTTACATCTATGTTTAGCTCTTACCCAGTAATCCCACTGTTAGGTATTTACACTAGGGAAGTGTAAACTTATGTTCATATACAAATTTCCACATGAATATTCATAGCAGCTTTATTTATGATAGCCAAAAACTGGAAACAACCATATGTCCTCAAAGAGTGAATGGACCAAGCTGTGGTGTACCCATACAGTGAAATATCGTTAAACAATAAAAAGGAAGGAACTACTGATACACACACAGTACTGATGAATCTCAAACGTATGACACTGAGTGAAAGAAGGCAGTTTCAAAAGGCTACATATGTATATCATCTGATTTCATTTATATAACGTTCTGGAAGGAGCAAAACTATTGAGACAGAGGAGAGATCAATGGTTGACTGGGGCTTGGGGTGAGGGGAGGGTATGACTATGAAGGGACAGCATGAGGGAGGTTTTTGGGGTGATGGTATCATTTTGCCTCCTGATTGTGATAGTGGTTCCATGAATCTATATATGTATAACAACTCACTGTACTGCAGTTTTTTTTTAAGTCAAGTTTAATGTATGTTAATTTAAAAAATAATTTTAATGAGGCTATTAGAAATAAAACCAACTTTTTATTAAGTTCAACTCAACTATTTAGGCAGTAATTTTTTTTTCTTTTTTCTTTTTTTTTTTTTTTTCCGTATGCGGGCCTCTCACCGTTGTGGCCTCTCCCATTGCGGAGCACAGGCTCCGGACGCACAGGCTCAGTGGCCATGGCTCACAGGCCCAGCCGCTCAGCGGCATGTGGGATCCTCCTGGACCGGGGCACGAACCCGCGTCCCCTGCATCGGCAGGCAGACTCTCAACCACTGCGCCACCAGGGAAGCCCTAGGCAGTAATTCTTTTAAAATATCCAACGGATAATTTCTCTATACTCTCCACAAAAGGGATTACTTGTTACTTGGAAAATCATATTTTCTATACAATACACTGAATTTTGTTTCAGTGGCTGATGCTAAGTGAAAGCCATTCTAGGCAGAGAAGTTTATAACCTCTCCTCAAATGATTAAGGCTACGACCGAAATTGGTGAATTGTACAGCAGATGTGGGCAAACTACTGCCCATGGGCCAAATCCAACCCACTGCCTGTTTTTGTAAATAAAGTTGTACTGGAACACAGATGTACTCAATTTTTTCACATTGCCTGTGGTTTCTTTCGCACTCAACAACAAAGATGAATAGTTGTGATACCGTATGGCACACAAAGCCTAAAATATTTAATATCTGGCCTTTCACAGCAAAAGTCCGCTGACCACTGCTATCGAATGACAAAAAGCATCACCACAGAGAAAGGCAAAGGCCACAGTCAGCCTGGCAAAGAGAACTTGAGAGCCCCAAATACCTCATTTGAGACTGATTCCACTGTATGCTCTTCCTCTTTGTTTACTAATGGACTGGACTCTTGTTTAGGTGGACCAACTTTTGATCTAGCCAAACTTAAAAATTCACTAATGGAATCTTCTTTCTTTTCTTGTTTAGATGTATCCCATCTGGATGGTTTTCTTGATTCTGAAAGGTAGGACACAGACCTAACATTAGAATTAGCAAGCAAAAGGCAAGCTCTGCATTACGGTTCTTTAATTCATTCAAGAACATCAGCGAGCCTACTATGTATGGTCCAGGCACTGTGCAAGGTGCTGGGAATGTGGCAGATGCTGAAGCAGAGCTCCAACCCAAAACAGTGTATATCTGGACCACTTTAGCACGAGCTAATGTATTCATATGAACGATTCTTTTAATGGAAGGAGGGTTCACACTACGTGTACCCCTATGACAAGATGACCCTTTACTTCTGTCTTCCCGACTGACTAAGGGTGGAGACCATGGACCTGGGGAAGCCCTACTCACTGTCGGGACCTCGGTGCTGCGGAACGTTCTCACTTGATGCTTGAGTTGCAGGTGAGGAAGCTGTCTCTGGGACTGTCAGAAAGTTGAAGACTGAGTATTTGTCACGTTTCACTCTTGGTAAGCCAACTAAAGTTGAACTGGGGGTTGAAAAGGAAACATATATATAAATAATCTTAATAACAACTGTGAGGATAAAACCCAATTCCTATAAGGCTGTCCATCTCATGTGTTTCACCAGTAGCTCTTCTACTTGGTTGAAAAGGTCCCTTAAGATGTTTTTGCTTCTCAAAGCAATTTTAGAATTTGGAATGTCTGACTTTAGGAGCCATGAGTTTTTTATTATTATAGTAAGAGCTAGAATTTAACTTTTTTTTTTAAATTTATTTTTGGCTGCGTTGAGTCTTTGTTGCTGCACGCGGGCTTTCTCTAGTTGTGGCGAGTGGGGGCTACTCTTCGTTGTGGTGTGCGGGCTTCTCATTGTCGTGGCTTCTCTTGTTGCGGAGCACGGGCTGTAGCCGCGTGGGTTTCAGTAGTTGTGGCTCACAGGCTCAGTAGTTGTGGCGCACAGGCTTAGTTGCTCCGCGGTATGTGGGATCTTCCCAGGCCAGGGCTTGAACCCATGTCCCCTGCATTGGCAGGCATATTCTTAACCACTGTGCCACCAGGGAAGCCCTAGAATTTAACTTTGACAATGGATTTCCATGAAGGAAAAGTTCCACTGCTAAAAATATACCTCAATTTTCTGACAAAGTCTCTGATTCAACTGTATATTCTTTCTTGTGGTGTTTATAATCAAATAAGAAGGTACTGAACTTGTATAGAGAATCAGAAAATGTAAGTTTCATTTCAAATGTAAACTCTCTGTGTGTGACTAAAAAGGTGGCAAATTAGACAGACATTGTTTCTGTAACTTGGTGTATCTGAGTTCCCTATCTTTGCTACCTGGATGTCTGCTTTTTTTTTTTTTAGTAACAAATTAATAGAAGTTAAATCTGCAAAGTCTGCAGCTCCAAGCATTTACAAGTAAGTTCATCTAGAAAAAGGAAATTTAAATGAATATGTAGGTGGAGAGTTAGCTTTAATACAGGGGAATAAGTACTGATGTAAGGGCAGGTTTATCCAACTTACCTTGGATATGGGTCAGGGACATTAAACCTCTTACACAGAAGCTTGTCAGGGTGCCACTCAAATGTGTCTCGGGTAAGCTTCCCAAAGAGCTTCATCTTCACAGCTGACTGCTTGTCACTGACGTCATTCTGGGGAAAGACAGTCATCTGTTTCATCAAGTGGCCACAAAACTGACCTGTCTGCTTTTCCATTTACAAGTTTGCAAACCATCTTCCAAAATTTCAGAACGGCTTATGCTACATTTCTGCTAAAGTACACTGGAAGCTAAAAGCATAAAGCCATTTCTTATTCTACAGTGCCATGTGTATTTTGGTCTTTTCACTGAGGGATTTAACGTCTTTAGCTATACAGTGTTTTAATTTTAAAATTCACCACATAGGGAATGATGGCGACAGACCTCTTGGTCCCGAGGGACTTCCACCTGCTCTGAATCGTCTTCCATCTTGGCATGAGTGAACCGGGAGGACAAAGTCGAATGGGAAGACACATACAGCAGGGCTGCCTGAGAAAACTCATCCCGCTCACGGCGTCGCTCCCACTCTGTCATACTGGGATCAAGACAACATTCCAGAGCATCTAGGGTAGAGAACAAGAAACTGCTTCACTCCTAGGAAAAATGGGGAACTTAAAGGAGAACATCTAGTGGGCACCACTGTATCCCTGTAGTTTTCACCAGAGGAAACACATAATCATTATCCTGGCTTTTAAGAGCATGGCGGGAGGTACTTGGCAGGTAATATTGCTCCCTCCCTCAAAATGATGCTTTTATTGAATTCTGTCTACTATATAGCAGAGAAAAACATTTGGGGATTAATGCTTGATTAAATTTTCAAAGCAAGGAACTTATTACCAGTCCCAGACAGTGAAAATTCATCCTAACTATATTCCTAAGTTTGAGCAGAAAACACTCCTTTCTCTAACTTTTTTTTTTTAATTTAACATGTAAACACTAGGGGTGTGGAATGTTAGCGCGAGTTAAGGCACAGTACACAAAGATCTGCTTTTGAAAACCAACCCCTCTAATTTGCTGACAAGCTCTCACAAGGACTACTGCGTAAAAGGGCAATCTCTTGCCTCAATCTTGCCGTATTTACTTCATAGATCATAGAGTGACTTTTTCCCCATGTAATGGTTCAACAGCCAACTCTCTTTGTAGGTTAAATTTTAGACTATGATTTAGAGCTAGATGGTTAGGATCTTAAGATAGAGTGGGAAATGACCTTGTTCTCGTGGCAGGAAATGCAACCCTTACACAGAAGTCAAGCATTTGCAAACAGTAAATGGTCTGTAATTTAGCATTAGCCACTGCCAAGGCACACTCTCTACTTAAACTGCTATCTTTGGGACCCGAGATACAGAGAAACACAGACTGATTGTTCTTGCTTTCTCAAGTCAAGAGCCAGGGCCTGAAATCTTTACAGCGTTCACAGCAGGGCAAAGTAAAACACTGCCAGAGCAGGATACCTCAATTCTGAATCTGGGCCTAGGGTCAGAACAGTAAGAACACTACCCCTGGCGACATGTGGGAGGCCCAGGCCTAGCACCCACCTTTCTGACCCTGTTTCACATTTACTAAAAACTCTTCATATCGTTTTTGCTTTTCTGGATCTTTTGCGAAAGGTTTGAAGTTGCTGGCTCTTACGGGGGCTGTGCCACCACTCAATGCCACGTGCCAAGAGCAGTGTCCGACGTCTGGAGAGGAGGGCTGGGGTCTGCTGCTAGAGGCATTCTGGGCCAGACTCCTGGCCTTGAGTTGAGCTGCTTTAAGGTCAGTTGCCTGCTTCATTTCTTTGAGTCTCTCTTTATCTTTTTCGGACAGAAATTCTAACACTGAAGTAGGTGCCCCTAAAAAAGAAACAATAGCAGCAAGAGATGAAAAGTATCATAAAACATCTATACCCACATATCTCTCTACACCCATTTTCAATATCACAAATTTATGTAATTGGAGGGCAGTACTTTACATTTAGTGTTTCATCTGTATTCATACTATCCCTGTGAACTAGACAGTAATAAAATAATGACACACCTGTTTTATAGTTGGCAAAAGTGGAGGTTAGTACTTGGATGTTTATAACGCCAGTGAGTGGTCCTAGAATGAGGAACCTGACACCCCAGACTCTGGACCTCCAGTCTGTGGCAGCCACCATCTCCATGGTCCTGCCCAGCACAAGCCCTGGCTCAGAGCACAGCTACCCATCAAACACTCACGCGCGTCACAAATGCTCACTGAGCGCCCACTGCCAGGCCTGGGGCTGGGAGGGTAACACAGGTGAGGTCTTGCTCTCACTAGTGAGGGAGCTGGACATTAAAGAAACCAAGAAGCAACAGCAGAGGACCACCACGAGAGGAGGACTGTGGGGAGAAAAAAACAGGGCGACCTGTGTGAGAGGGCTGGCCATGGGGGCAGCGGGAGAGCTAACTAGCTTAAATAGTGGGCAGGGAAAGCCTGGAAAGGCCCTCTAAAAGGATAATATCTGAGGTAAGTTCTAAGTAAAAAGAAGAAGCCACGAATTCCCTGGTGGTCCGGTGGTCAGGACTCTGTGCTTTCACTGCCGAGGGCCCAGGTTCAATCCCTGGTCGGGGAACTAAGATCCCACAAGCCACACGGCACAGCCAAAAAAAAAAAAAAAAAAAAAGAGCCAAAATGTGAGAGAGAAGAGAGGCAGAGGAAATATGAAGGCCCCGAGGCGGCATCGTGGTCGGCAGGTTCAGAGGGCAGGAGGGAGGCTCATGAGGCTGGACCACAGCGGGTTCAGGGAAAGTGGTGTAAGCTGTGGCCTGAAAGGTAGGCAGGGTGGGGTCCACAGGGCCCTGTGGGCAGTCTGGACTTCTCCTTAGTGTGAGCAGTACTGGAGCGTTTTAGCGGGGGCAGGTGGGGAGTGATACATTTGGCTGCTGTTAAAGGGAACAGGCTGCAGAGAAAAGGGAAGGGAACTAAGGAGACCAATGAAGGGCTGCTGCAATGATCCAAGTGAGAGAATATGGGCGCTGAGACCAGGGTGGAAGCAGCGGAAACGAAGAGAAGTGGTTGGGGTCCCCTCGCATGTTGAGGGTAGAGCTGAGAGGACTTGCTGAGGGAATGGGTAGGGAGGGGGAGGCAGGGAAAGAAAGGAGCTACGAATTAGGGTTCCCATGCTCTGGGCCAGGCAGTGGGTCACTGGTGGTATCATTTACTGGGAAGGGGAAAGCTGAAGAGCGAGCGACTTTGGGGAAGGAAGCAGGCGACCAAGAGTTCCCTTTTGGTCTGTTGTAGCTGAGGCACCTAGTAGGCTCCCAAACGGCAAGTCCAAGTCCACCTCTCATAGCGGGTCTCTTGGTTCCAGCCCACCAGGGGATTCTCCACGTCTATCCATCCTTTCAGACACACTCATTCCTTTCAGGCTTTCAGGAAAAGAGCAACAGTACCCCTTTCCCCTGAGAAGAAAACAATACGTTCCCAGGCTGTGCAGAAAAAGTGAAGGTACACATGGCCCTAGTCTTTGCTTCATTCTTGGGACAATTATCAAAAGTCTGAAAACTGCTGCACTTAAGACTGGGTTTATAATTTTAATGACACAACTCAAACTGATGGTGGGAAAACAACAAGTAAAGGATGTGTACGCTGTTAACTACGCCGTTCACAATAAACAATTTTATTCCCACAGTTTGGGAATACAAAATTATGTAAAAAATTTCAGTGGGAAAATGACTTTCCATTTTGATTTGGGTAACTCAGATTATTAGAAATGTAATGATTTTAATCTTCTCTGTGGTACGTACCTTGAATAGGTGTTTCTCCTAGCAACTCTCCCCGCTTGGAGGCATTCAGTTGGTGCCTACTATGTGTCCCTGGGTCATGTGTTGGCTTTCCAGCTGACTCTGATAATACCTGAAGTACGTGGGAGTTCTCTGAGTTTGCAGCCACCACAGGTCTGAAATAATGCACTGGTCGATAGTCTCTTGGCAGTTCGGGTGGTGGATAAATCTTACAAAAACAAAACAAAACAAAACTCAGAACATACAGGCTGCAGGGGGATCATGTTTCATTTAACCAAGAAAACTCATTACCTCTGAGCGTGGTTAACCCCACCCTTTCCCAGGCTAGCACCTGGCGGGGAGGCAGCACTGGGAACAGCCTGCCCAGGTGCCCCGCCAACATCCGTACTGGATCTGGAGGGTCCCCAGAACCACACTGTTCTCGTGGCCATTTTAAGTATCACCCCGACCACTCTACTCAGAGATACTAACACGCATGTTCTATATGAGAACAATAACTATAGTTACTACTACTGGCCCATGTGTAAAACTGGCCCATTGTGAATCAGAAAATTTAGAAAAGTATGATTCACAGCTTAAATAAAAAGAATAACTTTAAATAAGTTACTTTTAAACTCAGAATTCTTGGGACTTCCCTGGTGGTCCAGTGGGTAAGACTCCGTGCTCCCAATGCAGGGGGCCCGGGTTCGATCCCTGGTCGGGGAACTAGATCCCACATGCATGCCGCAACTAAGAGTTCGCATGTCGCAACTAAGAAGCCTGCATGCCGCAACTAAGACCCGGCACAGCCTTAATTAACTACTTAATTAATTAATTTTTTAAAAAATCACATTAGGTTTAAAAAAACCTTTTTTTTAATATATAAATTCAGAATTCTTTTTCTGGTTATGTTTCAGTTCCAAATTGGAGTTTCTGGCCTTCTTTTTGGTCCAAGGTATTTTTCATTCAAAAGCTGACTGAAGTGAAATTGAAATACATTTGGGAAATTCAGGTATCAATGATGGTAGAACAGATAAGCTAAAAGAAAGTATTAGATATTTTTAAATTATTGCTCTAAATGGTCTCCCTTGCTCTTGGTCTAACAAACACATATTTATGGACCATCCTATCTAATCTGTTTTCTAGATTTTTCAGCGACCTGGAATTCTGAGCTCTGTAACCAGTGAAGCACTGAACACTCTCTGGCTGTGGTTCTCAGCCCCAGACGCACACAGCGCTCACTCAAGAGGTTTAACAATGCTGATGCCTGTGTCCCACACCACAGAAAAGTCAGCTGCAGTTGGAGTTTCCCAAGCTTCCCAGGTGGTTGTAAAGTGCAGCCTGGGGTGAGCGCCTGGTCCAATGAACGTCATGAAAGAGTGCTATTATCATTGTTAGGAAACCTCATTTTTTATCATCTTAGCCTGACCGCCTTCTCTGGAAAACGTTAACTCCCAAGTCAGCCAGCAAACACTCTCGTGTTACCATGACACAAAAAAACCCACAGGAGCATGGCAGATAGGAGGGGTGTATACACATGACTCTTCTTAATATCCGCCATCGGATTCAAAGCATTTCAATCCCTCTGCTAAATCACTGCTCTGTGTTGCCTCTGGATCCAAAGGCTGGGTTTTTAGCCACATATTAGAAAACCTGTCTCTCTGTGAAAGGCTCAGGGAACACAGCCCTGCTCTGAATTGTTCACACCCAAAGCCCTATGCCAGCGAGGAACCTCCAGTGCCCATATCTCCATTTACACGCTCTGCCACGACAGTGGATTTGTCTGTCCGGCACCCTCGATGAGCAGGAGCTACTTGGGGGCCAAGACTTATTTAAACAGTTCTATTTACCCTTGAGTCCTGAGCTGAATGAGTACTTAACCATTTTTATGCTCCCTTTTCATACATGTAAAAAACTCACATTCTCCTTTGACATAATATGACATTTCTGGTAAATAAGAGCGGCTGACTATGTGCCCAACACTGTTCTGAACATATTCTGCTCTCTGTTACAACACATTAACTATCACGACTAAACAAATCAAAGCTGCTGTAATAACGTATATGGTTTCTCAGGCTGCGCTGCTCCTGGCCTCCCTGCTTCTGGAGAACCACAGGCCAAGCCACAGAGCTACTTAACAAATGTTTGCTGAGTTAAAATCAAAAAGCCCATTAAAGTGTGGAACAATCTAAAACAAGGATGCCAAGGAGGCAAACGGCCAGGCACCCCTCCTGAGCTACCAGCACCCATGCTAACCTGTGAGCACGTGACTCTGTTGGGTGTTCAAGAGCCCCGTGGCCAAAGCTGTAAAAACGCTCACAGAAACAGAACTACCTGCAAAGGCATGAGGAGTTCTCCCCAGGACTCGACCCACACGTTCCCAGCTTCCGCTCGGCGCAGGCAAGGAGCCCAGGGAGCCCTGCCCACAGCAGCTAATGGGCTCACGGCGCCCAGGAGGAGCTGGGACCATGGGCTGACATGGCTCTTTGAAATTTTCTTTAAGTTACATTGCCCCTAGGATTAGATCAATTCCCTTCTCCCACCAGCTTCTAATGTAACTCTTCCTTAATGGAAATAACCACTCACTTGAAGTTCGGATTTAAAAGATCGGCAGTTAGATGTTTTGAACACGATGTGGCTACTGACTGACATTTCCAATGCAGAATGTGTCTCCCTGGATAATCACTAGTAACCAGACTGTTGCTTGCTGTTAGCAGAATTTACTTATCTTTTCAATTGTTAATAGAATAACTCAGATTACACAGCAGCAAATACTTTAAGTGCTAAATCATTTAAAAAAAAAAAAAAGAAAAATCTTACTTTCTTAGAAGATAAAGGTTTAGAAGCCAAGGAAAATCCATCCAAAATTTTGCCAACGTAGCGAAGCTCTTTCTCTGATTCTACAAAATGATGTCATTTGATTAATTCCAGAGGCAGAGAAACTTAGAATAAGACAAAAGACCTCAGTTTTTTATCTCCGAGAATATAAACACTACATGTCATAGTTGCAATCAGTAAAAGGGAGGAAAGAATGGCATGTAAAGCCCTCACACCTCTGTTGACTCAGTGACTGGCAGCCCAGACCACACTGCTGATTAGGCTGTCCAGGTAACAATGGCACCTCAACATCGTTATTCAGAAAAAGTATGTAAGGTCCTATGCTAAGGGGCACCAAAGAATATACTCTGTAGAGTAAAAGATCTCAAGAAAAACCATCAAGAGAACAAGTATGGATAAAAATAAAAATAACTTTGGAAGAGTCATTTCTAAAACTAGGTGAAGAACCATGGGGACATGACCTCCCAATTTCTGTAGCAACCATCCAAGTAAGACACAAAAGGCAATACAACCAGGTCAGCCTGTAATCTAACTGTGGGACCAATTAAAAGGTGCTTTTGTCTTTTTCTCAACTGAAATTCTAACAAGAGATAAAAGGTCACTAATTCAGGATATGACTAATGCCCTCTAACTTGCAGCCAGGGATGATCTATTGGTTGTGGAGACAACCCCTTTGATTCTCAAGGATTTTCTGCACATAGAGGTTATGTCGAAAATCCATATGCATGAACTGCATTTTCTGTTGCCAAAAGCCCATGCATGCTACATGACCACCAGCACTTACACAAGCTGGGTGTTGAACCCTGAAGCAGGCACGGCTGCCCGCAGGGCAGGTGGCACTGAGGTTTTCAGCCACTTATAATGCAGCACTGCCCTGTAATAACTACCCTCCCCGCTATCTCATTCTTTGCACTTCAACTGACGTAGAACTTTTGGACCAGCTTCTGGAAGTCCCTAAAATTCTGTAGGGTAATATAGGATTAAATTACATTCTTCGAATTTTGTATTCTTTTAAAACCCAGCAATCTGGGACTTCCCTGGTGGCACAGTGGTTAAGAATCCGCCTGCCAATGCAGGGGACACGGGTTTGATCCCTGGTCTGGGAGGATCCCACATGCCGCGGAGCAACTAAGCCCGTGTGCCACAACTACTGAAGCCCGCGAGCTCTATGGCCCGCGTGCCACAACTACTGAAGCCCTCACCCCTGTAGCCTGTGCCCTGCAACAAGAGAAACCACTGCAATGGGAAGCCCGCGCACTGCAATGAAGAGTAGCCCCCGCTCACCACAACTAGAGAAAGCCTGCAGGCAGCAACGAAGACCCAGCGCAGCCAAAACTAAATAAATAAATTTATTTAAAAAAAAAAACCCAGCAATTTCACCTTTATGAAGAAATAAACAAATGTCTACAAAGAGAGAGCCATGAGAATACTATAGCCCTACTTATCATGGAAAAAAAAACAAGAACAATTTAAAAATCAGCCGTGGAGACTGACTACGTATAGATTCACTCAGTGAAAAACCGTAAGGTCAAAACTATAGATGTTGTGACCCTAAGGGTAGGAGAGGAAACTGTGGCAGAGAGGCCGTGAGCAGAGGGTGGGGACCTCAGAGGGAGGCACCAACCCAGGCTTGATGCGGGAAGGCTGGGATTAATCAGCCAGGGCAAAGGTGTTATACAAAGGAAAAGCCAAAGATGTGGCTGAGAAGGCAGATTTAAACATGTATATTTATTATAGGTTAGTAATTATTATAAATTAATAATTCTATTAATGTTAGTAATATAGTATGTGTGTTAGTATGTTGATATAGTTAGTGTAATAACTAATACGTTAATATAATCTATAATATTAATATAACATTAATTTAATATTATATATCTTCTTTTAAGTTATAAAAACAATACATAGTCTTAGCAGAAAAATCTGAAAATATAGGTGAGCAAAAGGAAGAAAATAAAAGTAGCCTAGTTCCCACCAAGAGGTAACATCTACTAACGTCTGGGTGCACACCCGCCCAGCACCTCGTGTAAAACCCTGGATTCTTTTCGTGGAGATGGTGACAGAGGCCGCTCACACTTGCAGAGTGCTTGCTGTGTGCCAGGCACGTTCTAAGCCCTTTACACACATTAAATTTCCATGGGATAGGTAAGCCATTGCCGTGCCCATTGCCCAGGCAAGGACGCTGAGGCATAGAGAGGTTGAAGAGCCTGCCTAAAGTCACAGCTGATAAATGGGGAGAGCCAGGATGGGAGCCCAGGGAATCTCTCTTCACAGTCTGTGCTCACAGCCATTAAGCAAACTAAAGACTGTTTCTCACCCTCTCTTTTCTCTTCTAGAAATGTAAAATTGGCACCATTTTAGGGAGTGATGCTTAGATTATTTAGATGTATTTTATAAGAGTTAGATCAAACTTGATCTGACTACAGCTAAAAACATCTAAATAGATTTTATCTGAACTCTCACCTCCTTACTTTAAGTGGTTGTTACAGTAGGCGCCACTTATTCAGTCTTTGAGGCAGGTACTATGCCAAACCTGCGATGCCATTTAATCTTCACAAGGACCCCCGGAGTGGATTTTATCCTCACTTTACAAATGACACCCAGAGAGGCTACAAGCCTTGCCCATGGTCATGAAGCTGGGTAGTAGAGAGCTGGGATTCGAATCTGGGTCTGATTGAGAGCTAAGATTCAAATCCAGGTCTGAATGAATCAAAATCACATGCCATTAATACCTACTGACTCCTTCTTATATCTTTTCTGGAAAGAAAAACTGAAATCCTACTTAGAACCACAGAATCTGAATCACTATAAGACTCTGACTTGAAATTCCAGGTGTGTCAAGAGATGTTCATCTCCTAGCTCAACAAGAGCCCCTTAGGAACCAGATAAGTTTAAGTGATGAGATGAGCTGGGCACCAATCTCCATTTTGCAGCAGGCTCTCTGTGTACCTACCACCTGGTCCCCATGCCTGACCGCCTGACCTGCTGCCTCAGTTGACCTCCTTTGGCTACCTGCCCAGTTCCTTGAGCTGGGAGTGCGTCCCTCTGACGCACTGTCAGCTCTGACCTGCAACACGAGCAAGCACGTGTCCACACACTTGCTCCTTCCCTGATTCCAGGCCCCTCCCTCCTCCCCACTTGACTGTCTTGACAGTTGGCTTTGGCCTTGAACTGGTCTAAATCCCACTTCTGTCTTACTTCCCACAACAGGACTCTCTTATCCCCACTTGTTCCTCGCTCTGCATCTTTGACCAACAACTCCCTGCTCCACGGAGGCTAATGTCCCAACACTTGGTCTACCATCGGTTGCGGGTCCATGGAATTACCTTTCTGATTTTTATATTGCCTGGGTGCTGTCCAGCCATAGAGTCCATCTCCAGGCTCCTCATCCTTCAAAATTGTATCATACTTGGATAGAGTTTCCGTGGCATAGATATCATCGTCTTCCTCTTCCAGGGCACCTACACCAAAAGCCTTCAAAAGCAAGATTTCACACTGAGCCATTATAGGTGTTAGCATATGCCTGCCTGCACTGAAGGATAAGGCTACTATAAGGATGTGACTGATCAGACCACATTAGCACTTCAAGATCACCAAGAGAGAAGCGAATGGGAGCCCCAGATTAACACAAGTATCCAAGCCTTTTGGAAAACAATGACCAGAAGTGAATGTCATGCCTCCAGCACTGCAGCTGTCCTCCAGACTCAGCAGCAGCGACGGGTCTGGGTCTTAGTGCAGGAAGAGGAGTGGAGAAGACACCCAAGCAGCAGTGCAGGGGGAGAAATGGGGCCTCCAAAAGGAGAAAGGCAGAATGTTCATCTACTGAACAACATGGTCTGGTGCCAACGCTGGTGACCAGGGTCTGAAGACCGCCGCTACTCTAACGGCTGCTAGAAGAACTCCTAATCTTTGTGGGAAATGGCGAAGAACAAATATCACTTTTTGTTAAAAGGATTGGAAAAAAAACATGTGAAGGAAAGAAAAGGTACAAATGAAATGACAAAGTAACCATCCTCTGAACTTATTTTAGGAAAGAGACTCTGAATCAATTTGAGAAGACAGGCAATCAGGAAAAGCTCTCCATCTCCGCAAAGGTAAAAAGCAAGTCTTTTTACCAAGGCCCCTTGGTAAAAAGTGAAACTTACACTCAGGTTCCTGACTTAGGGCTTGCAGCACTAGGAAAGAGTCGGAGAGGCAGTACAACTTGGACCTGAACTTGGAAAGGCAGATTGTAATTCAACTATTAACTAAATCAAAGAGGTGAGTGTGGTTTTCTGCTCAGCCCCACAGGGGTGTGGGAAAGCAGTCCTCACTCCTCACACACAAACTCCCCCGGGCACATTAGGTCACAGGGTCTCAGGAACACATATTCAAATTAGGACGGTGTGCTTTACATGTCTTCGGACAAGCTCCTAAGGACAATACAACCACTTTAAGGTCTTCATTTAGTCAATGAATAATGAGTGCTTACTATGGGGCTAATATAATACAGCAAGAATTCTCATTTGTCAATGGTTCCCTGTTTATAGAACAGAAACACTTTTACCTGGCCCGAAATTCCCAATTTTCTTCCTTTATTCACTCCAACATCTCCAAGAAGATTGTTGGCACCTTCGGGTCCACCACTAAAGAGACTAACGTGTTCTCTTGAAGTTCCAAACAGTGCCTGGTGGGGATCCAGGCCCTTGTAAGCCAGTCCATGTACATTATCTTTAGGTGTGAAATCCACAGGTGTGACATCTTTGGGTGCAAAGGTCACATTTTCTGGCAAGTAGTCATCATCTTCATCCTATTTTCAGTGTTTCAAAATGGAATGAAGGTGAGTCACTGCCTGGTGTAAAGCCTGTAAAATACTATTTTCAAATGCAATGATTAATTCCAAACAGAACAATTATCATAGTTTCGTTTCCACCATTACAAATGACGAAATCAAGTCCCTGAACAAATGATACTAACACGAACAACTCCATTTTTTTTAACCTTTTTTTAATTGAAGTATAGTTGATTTACAATGTTGTGTTAATTTCAGGTGCACAGCAAAATGATTCAGTTTTATATATATATATATATATACACATATATATATATATATATATATATATTCTTTTTCAGATTCTTTTCCATTATAGGTTATTTCAAGATATTGAATATAGTTCCCTGTGCTATACAGTAGGTCCTTGTTGTTTACGTATTTTATATATGGTCGTATGTATATGTTAATCTCAAAGTCCCAATTTATCTCTCCCCCTTGGCCCCCACTGCTATCCCCTTTGCTAACCGTAAGTTTGTTTTCTAGTTTGTGAGCCTATTTCTGACAAACAACTCCATATTAAGAATCTGAACAGACTTGGGACATCTATGGGGCTGGCATGTTGCTAAACACACTATCTGACATAATGAGGACATTTTTAGGGTATGGGTATTTCCCCATAATGTGATGACTGATTTCTAAAATTTTCCGAACCTAAATTTCACGCTCATAAAGTAACAGGTGCTACTGGGCCAAACGGAAGGTCAATCATCCCAAACGATACCTCAGATCCTTCAGAGCCTCCAGGGGGTAACGCACAGCCATAGATTTTTACTCCAGGATCTATAAAAGAGATTTCAAATGCGTTAGTCAGAGGTGACTAAAATTATAGAAACCTGATTCGCTGACACTCTTCAGCGGTAGACGGCTGAGCCTGTAAAAGACGCTACAGCTTTAGGGTCGGACGCTGACCACTCAGGGACTGTCTTCCACCAGCCCCTGCCCCACCTGCACTCTGGCAACGATGCACATGGTGAGTGACCACTACTGCCCAGAACCACCGAGAACCCGAAAGAAAGTACTGCTGCCTCCAAGAGTTCACAGTCTGGCTGGGGAGACCAAGCAACAGGAACAACAGAAAATAATCATGTTAAGCTATAACACAGTTTTGGCAAAAGTAGGAAACAAGAACTTTCATATGCTGCTGGTGGGAAGGTAAACTAGTACAATCCTTCCAGAAAGTTATTGTAAATTACACACAAAAAAACCTTAAAATACGTGCACACCGCTTGACCCAGCAGTCTTACTTCTAGAAACACGTAGTCATCAAAAAGTCTGCTGTAGAGTTAATGACAATCAGTACACGTACCAGATTTCTGTCGGCGTGGTCTTCTCTTTACTCGAGGACCAATTCCTTGTCCTTCTTTCCAACCCATTTTTCTTAGCAATTCAAAACCAACAGATAACCTAGGATATCAAGGCATTGAAAATGAACTTCTTTTTAAAACACTAACGAACAGTAGGAAATAAGCAGCTCATATACCTGTCATGCCTCAGCCCTTTCCCCCCATCCCTATTAGAACTGCATGGCCCTGCTGTTCCCACCACAGCTGACTGGACCTGGGGAAGCTGATCAGATGCCCCCTCTCCCAGGCCTTTGCGATGGGCACACAGATGCCAAGCATGTGGCCTGGGAAACCATGATGGCCTGAGGCTGCCACAACAGGCCACATACCCAGGAGCAGAACAAAGAAGTATGCAGAAAGAGGGCAGAATGAGGAGAGAGCCCTTAAGGCTTGTGAGGCAGGGGGTGGGAGGGAAGTCACCCCAGTTCCTAATAGCTCTCCAGCTGCCATGAGCCCCACTAACACAGCTAGTGCCTGGAGCTCTAGAGCACTCCATGTGGTAACAGCGCAAGGTCCTTTTGGCAAAACCCCCTTTTGTACTCGAGCTAGGCTGAAAGGGCTTCTCCTACTTGCAACCAAACTATCTCTAAGTAAGATCATCACACATATGCAAGGCAGTGATGCCAAGATCAGAAAAGTCAGAATTAAATTCTTCTTACTTTGCTGGTGTTATGAGGTCATCAAGCAAAGTGGCACCAGGAATAGGGGCAGTAGCTGCTGCTAACTGCCTGGCCTTTTCGCGTATTCGATCTTTGGTTTTAGAAGCAAAATCATCTGTGGTAACAATTGCTTTAGGTGCTATCCCAAATTCACTAAGATCCTTAAAAAAAAAAAATTCAAACAGAAATACTTACATTATTTGGAAAGTGATTAAACATGATACATTACACAGCTTTATTACTTAAAAAAAAAAAAAGTTAAAACTATGAAATTGAGTTAGGCATCAGCAGAGCAGCTGATTTACGTCCTGACTTTGGATAAGCTAAGGCCAGTGCCCAAGGACAGGGGCATGACAGTGGCCACTCAGTGAAGCACAACAGGCACTGCCAAGCTAGGAAAACAGGAAGTAAGTGCTCTGTTCTTTGTTCTTCTTGGACAGTACCTCAAAGGTCAGTGTGAAGGCGGAAAAGGTCTTGGAGGCACAGTCAGCAAGCATTCGGGAGCACCTCTGTGCCAGGCTTAGAGTTAAGTACCATCCGCTGCCTGTCCAGCAGCCAGACCCTTCCGCTCTCCCCACGGAGCCCTGATGCTGTCCAGGCACTGGCCTGGCTCTGTGCCACCATGCCCTTCAGGAGTGATGTCCCTCGGGGGGGATGTGTTGGGGCAGGGGAGGGTTAGGGAGTGGGGTTCACATCTTGTCTAAGCCAGTCATTCTGATACCATTTTCCTCACCAGGGACTGCTTTAAGAACGAGCTTGTAGAACAATTCACTGGAGCCTTTGTGAGGGAAAATCCACCAAATGGCTTCTCTGCTCTCAAGGAAAGATTCCAAGAAGAAAGTCCTCCTCCCCACTGGATAATGTCATCCCGGATGTGCCACCTGGAACTACTGTGGCCACCTTGCAACAGTGAGGTGAGGTCGTGGAAGGACAAGCTGACGTGCAGAAGCTACCTGAGAGCCTGGGGCCTTGCTGACATCTGGACTTCTTGTTCCATGAGATATGTTACCTCATAGATTCTGCTAGTCAAACAGGAAGGGGACCACCCCTTGCCACTTACCTGCAGCCTAAAACATGCTCAGGTAAGTATTTTACTTAATCTTTATCACAAATGAACCCATGACTAGGTTTTAAGGTAAGAGAGGCTTAATTTTACCAGAAAATGTAGCCCAGGCTGCAGGCCAGTAGCACCACTTTAGAAACCCCCCACCGTTTACCCCTAAGAAGCGGTGGTCATAGTCACTTTAATGAGGTGCCCAGATACCTGCACAGGGCTTCCTTTCACTCCTTTCTCTAGTCTAGTCACTCACTCCTCCTTAAACTGCAGTGTGCGTAAGAGCCACTGTGACTTAGAGAACGAACTTATGATTACCAAGGGGGAAGGGGAGGGGGAAGGATAGATTGAGAGTTTGGGATTGACGTGTACACACTGCTATATTTAAAAGAGAGATAACCAACAAGGACCTACTGTATAGCACAGGGAACGCTACCTAATATTCTGTAGTAACCTAAATAGGAAAAGAACTTGAAAAAGAATAGATACACATATATGTATAACTGAATCACTTTGTTGTACACCTGAAACTAACACAACACAACATTGTTAATCAACTATACTCCAATATAAAATTTTTAAAAAGTTTTAATTATGCTGGAATATTTTTTTTTTAAAAAGCGTCACCATGGAAGGCTGTGGACCCAGCTTGACAGACACTGCACTTTTGGGGCAGTTGGGGCTTTTTCAAGTAAATTTGCCTGTATATGACCTTCCCCTTACAGTCTTTTTTTTGGCTATGTTGGGTCTTCGTTGCTGTGCGCAGGCTTTCTCTAGTTGTGGTGAACGGGGGCTACTCTTCATTGTAGTATGCGGGCTTCTCATTGCGGTGGCTTCTCTTGTTGCAGAGCATGGGCTCTAGGCGCACGGGCTTCAGTAGTTGTGGCACGTGGGCTCAGCCGTTGTGACTCACACGGGCTCTAGAGCACAGGCGCAGTAGTGGTGGCACACGGACTTAGTTGCTCCGCGGCATGTGGGATCTTCCTGGACCAGGGATCGAACCTGTGTCCCCTGCATTGGCAGGGGGATTCTTAACCACTGCACCACCAGGGAAGTCCCCCCTTACACTCTTGACTTTAGAAACTGGCACCAGCCAGTTAAGGCACTATGCCAATGAACAAGAATCCACTGATGTACGGGGCACTATGGAGTCCAAATACCAAAATGATAGTCTTACGAACAAAGAGGAAATCGTACACTGAACTTTCTGGGGAGAGAGAAGGTGCTACAGCAACCAATCACCCACATCTCACCGGCTAGCTGGCAGCTAAAGTTCTGCACACCCACCTCTTCATCCATAAAATCTTCGGGACCAAAAACAGATTTGTCTGCTCTGTTCTGTCGTGAAGACACAAAGGAAGAGGGTGTCCATCCTTGAAAGAAAAGCATTTAGAACATTACAATCCCAGATGGTATTTTGGTTTATAACTAAATATTAAGTAACACATGCGGACCTGAAACCTCCAATAACTACAAACTCTTAGCTACTTCTCATCTCACTGTTCACATAGACACAATTAGGCCACACAAACTTCTTATTAACCCCCATACGCCCTGTTGTCAGAACTTACTGGATACAGTAAGGTTTCCCCATAAGAATTTGCAACCAAGAGAAATAAAACGATACATTGAAAGTTAAACTGTGAAAGGAACACAAGCAGATCTCAGCAAAAAGATGCAAGGTCACCTTATAAGGCAGGACCACTCTGAGACCACCAGGACAGCAATATACACCAACATACTAACATATCAAAGAAACAGTATGTCAGGGTGCATTAGTCAGCCATGAAAGGATTCAACCTGGCTAGTCTAAGGGCAGGCAATGACCATACTAGGCCCCCAATTCCACCAAATACCTGAGTCCTATAACTAACACCCACAGTAACCAAGCATGTGCTGTGGAGAAAATGCCCCAGAGGTCAAATGTATCTGTAACCCTCTAAGATACACTTTTTTAGTTTTCTCTAAGAGTGGCACACCTCCTTCTGACTTCCAACCAGAGTCTTGGGGAGCTGAGGAGTATGGGGCAGACCTATTCTCAGTAGGTGGGTAGAGCAGCCTTGTAGGCCAACTTGGGAGAAACCCCAGAACAGTGAAGACCAGCTCTTCCAGGCGATACCCTGGCCCAGCACCTTCCTCCACTTTGGATGTCTATGGTCTTTGCCCTGTATCTGCACAGGACCTGAATCTGTCACTCTTAATGGTAAAGAGATATTCCAGTGTGTTAACATATCACAGTCTACTTGTGATGACTAATCATTTGAGCTGGTCTTACTTTTCAATTATAATATACAGCACAGCCATAATTATAACAATCAGCAATGTATTCGTGTACTTCTTTCTTCACAAATTCTACTGTCATTTTTAACATTTTAATAAGTGCGCTACTTTAATAGTGCCTTAGTTACCTTACTTTGCTTTTCTTAATAATAAGGCTGAATATTCCACGTAGCATTTCTATCTCCTCTGGAGTAAACTGTTCAAATACTTTGACCATTTGCTCATTGAACTGATCTTTATACATTCTGGGTACTGAACTTTAACCATCTTATTTACCCTAATTACTTTTCTTACATGCCTTCCCCCACCCCTTTCTTGTATTGTTTTTCATCTTTATTTTACTACCGTCGTTTTTTCTTAGATTTATTTATTATTTTTATTTATTTAGTTAGTTATTTTTGGCTGCGTTGGGTGTTAGTTTCTGCATGCGGGATCTTTCGTTGTGGCGCATGGGCTTCTCTCTAGTTGTGGCGCATGGACTCCAGGACGCGTGGGCTCTGTAGTTGTGGTATGCGGCCTTAGTTGCCCCACGGCATGCGGGATCTTAGCTTCCTGACCAGGGATCGAACCCGCGTCCCCCTGCATTGTAAGGCGGATTCTTTACCACTGGACCACTAGAGAAGTCCCTAATATCATTGTTATGTATGAGTTACTTTTAAAAATATATACGAAAGATCTGGCTCATCTTGCTCTTAATAACTGCTATGTGAGTTAATCAGTCATCTTCATTCGTATTTGATATACATAAGCCATTTTCTTCCACTTTCTGTGTTAAAATGTTTTTTAAAAACACACTTTTTTTTTTTTTTTTTTTTTTTTTTTTGCTGTGCTGCGCAGCATGTGGGATCTTAGTTCCCCAGCCAGGGATTGAACCCGTGCCCCCTGCAGTGGAAGCCTGCCAGGGAATTCCCAACATATATTACTTTAAACAATACAGAATTTATTATACTGCATAATGTGAAAAATTTGACTGACTTTTCTCCAGGTGGAGAACATGTACTGACAAGTGATGCTGTGGAACCCCGTGTTGGGACCCGCAGGGTCCTCAGCCACAAAACAGCTGGGACACCTGCCCTCCTTAGGCCCTGAGTGAATCTGTGTGAGAGCACTGAGTGTGTGGCAAGATACAGCATAAGACAGAAGTCCTTATTATCATTTAATCATTTGGTTATGACGTATCTATTTTTTTTCTTTAAAGTCAAAGAAAACTCCCTCACCTTCAGGTTATAATAAATGAACAACACATAAGCTGTCTCTGGAAACATTGCAAACATTCAAAGAACACAAAAGACTACAGTGTATGTACTAAAATGTTTTTTAAAGTTTTTTTTAAAAGGGAGAGGTGAGGGAGGGGAGCAAAACTCCTACGGTATTTCAATCATCTGCTTTAGCGATATAGTAGCTACAAGTAAGAAAATCCTACCTTCTTTTGAACCAACGGTGTTGAAGTAACCAGCAGAGAAACCTCCACTGAAGGCTCCATGAAATCGTTTATACCTTCCTTTTTCGTCTCTGACAGTCTGATCCTGAAGAGGAATTGGTTTCTTTGGTCTCTCGCCTGAAAAAAAAATAATATTTTGAATGGGACAGAAGGTGATGGTAGGTTAGAGAGGATTTAAGGAAAAGAACATTTCTTTAACATAATGTATTGTTCACTTCTTGTAACTTCAAATATAACAAGTTTAATTAAGTTGCTATTCCTAGACCTTAGTAGCTGATGTAGTTTAGAAAACAATATCTCGTTTATATTAGAAATGTTTTAGCAAAAATGGCCTGCTTTTCCCACTAAATTCCATTATGAAAACTGAATTATTGGGCGAAGCGTTCAGAGATGGAGGTGAAATCTGCTGGCAGTAAAGGAGGCAAGCTGCTGGGGTGGCACATGGTGTGCAGAGGTTTACGGCAAGGGACACACTTCTATATCTCTTCTAGAAATGCACAGCATCCCCGACTCCAGAATTTTTCCATTGGCATTGCCCATTTTCCCCAAATCTTGAGTTTCCTTATTTCTGGGACTCTCCTGATGTCATAATTACTGTTCTTTAAGCTTATTCCTTTACTTACTTGGCTGAAAAGGGCTGGGGTGCTAAATAACACCAGTGAAAAGGAACTTAGAATTTCCTAAAAATTTCCTTAGGTTTCAAGTTTCATGACACAAATTACTGCCTAATTTTATCAGTTCTAATTAAAACTTCTGAATCTATTTAAAACAAAAAGTAACCATCAAGTTATTTTCAAACATTCACTACTGAAAGCAAGTTAGACAGTCGTTAAGCGCTTGGGGTTGAGAGTCATGGCACTCTGGATTTTAAAGCTAAGCCCACCTTTACTAGCACTTTGATCACCTTTACTAGGGACTATGGTCATCTTAGCCTCTCTGTGCCTTGATTCCCTCATCTGTAAAATGGAACATTAATAGTAATATCTATTTCATAGAGTTGTTATGCAAATTGGATCAGATAATGCCTGTAAAGTGCTTAACAAAAGGAGGGACCCTCAATAAACATATTTAAAGTACTAGCTGCTCTTTTTTTAATTTTATTTATGTATTTTTTATTATTTTTTTGGGCTGCGTAGGGTCTTAGTTGCAGCACACGAGGATCATCGTTGCAGCATGTGGGGTCTTTTGTTGAGGCACATAGGCTTCTCTCTAGTTGTGGCATGCGGGTTTTCTCTTCTCTAGTTGTGGCACAGGGCTCCAGGGCACGTGGGCTCTGTAGTTTGCGGCACACGGGCTCTCTCGTTGAGGTGCACAAGCTCAGTAGCTGTGGTGCTCGGGCTTAGTTGTCCCGCGGCATGTGGGATCTTAGTTCCCTGACCAGGGATCGAACCTGCGTTCCCTGAATTGTAAGGCGGATTCTTTACCACTGGGCCACCAGGGAAGTCCCCTAGCTGCTATTGCTGTTATAGTAATAGTAGTACATACAGTAGGTAAGATGTATCCTAAAGCCCATGTATACCTGTTACTTCAATAATTAAGCCAGTTACTACTTCTGGATAGTGCAACAAAAAGTAAAGAAATGTCTAGCCTCATAGTCCTAAATTCTTACTTGTAGCTTTCGGAGGCTTTAGGTCATTTCTAGAATATAACCCACAGCAGGGTAATCAAGAGGGTTCCGAAGACAGGAGATCTGGGTTCAAATCCCTCTACCCTCCTACTTGCTAGCTGTGTGATTATAGGCAAGTTTTTTGATCTCTCTAAGCCTCAGTCTCCACAACTATAAAATTAGGATAATAACCGAAGTCACCTTGTAGGATGGTGCCAAGGATTAAAAACCACCAGAACTGAGCACAGTCCCTGGCCATAGCAAAGCCTGGTTAATATCACTACAATTTCATTTCATTCTAAAGAACTGAATTACAATTCAGGTCCCACAGTCCAAGACTTTCACCATTTCTTAGAAAATACAGTACACATGCTCCTTTACTGCACGTGCACCTGGCATGATTCCTGGCTAAGGTGGAGTTCCTCAACCTCAGCACTATTGACAGTTTGTACTGGACAATTCTTAGTTGTCTTGTACAGTGGTTGGCAGCATCCCTAGCCTGTTACACTAGATGCCAGTAACGCCCCCATCCCGAAAAAGCATGACGACCAAAAATGTCTCCAGACATTGCCAAATGTCCCCTGGGGGGAGGCAAGTTCATCCCTGGTTGAGAACCACTGGGTTAAGGGGAGAGATGACAGGTCCTGCCAATGTGAGGTTCTGTGCTTGCTCTGTTCTGCAGGTACTCCTGAGCTGAAAGGGGAGATAAGATCTGCAGACAACTAGGTAGAACCGGACAGCAGATGACGAGGGCCAAGCAGTGTGGCTGACCAGGTCCCACAGGGCTCCTGAGGAGGAGGCGCCGCCTCTAACCACAGCACAGGAAAACTCCAGGGAGGAAGTGGCATTTTAGCCAGGCCCTATTATAATTATTGTTACTAACAGTATTATCCCATTTATCATACCCTGATAGGAGGCTCTGATTAAGTAAGTGCTCTAAGGTCCACAGCTAATAAGCACAAAGCTGAAATCAGATCTCAACTCTGCCTCCAAGTCAGGGACACAACCCATTCTGTCCTTTACTTGCTCCCCACCAGAAGTTTACTGAGGGCCTTTCCGTGGAAGCAGCCCTGTTCTAGGTGCTGGGTGTGGAAAACTGAATACAACTCCGTCCCTGTTCCCAGGGCACTCCGAGCCCAGCGGAGGAGACCTGCATGTATAGGAACTGTTCTGACAATGTTCAAGGTCCACAACGTCAGTCACCCAGAGGCGTGAGCATTTGACAGCTGCACATAGGGACACAATTCCCCACAGAGGCATTAATTCCATCAGTAAACAGTAAACAGGAGGTGGAAAAGGGGAAGGTCAGATGTTTGAGAAAGTAGTCTAGTCTGACTGGAGGACAGGGAATGCACGGAAGATGGAACCAAAAGGGCAGATAGCGCAGCGGGCCTGGAACACAGTGCTGCAGGGTCTGTGGTACGTCCTGTGGGTGACTGGGAGCCACAGATAGTTTTAAGTGGGAGAGTCACAACATCAAGGAAGAAGAAAATGGTCCTAAATTAATCTGAGTGCAGGATGAGCAGGCGATGAGGAGAACTCTACAGCCAAGTGAATGTATCTAAGGGAAGATTAGATAAGCACTGAGGCACCTTCCTTCCAGGCCAGAGGGCCTATGTGTCTATGAGTCTGTGGGTAACAGATCAGCCCCTCTCTTACCCAATAAAACTTTCTGTCAGGGCCAGCAACTTTAATTAAGTAATGGAGTCCCCCCTCTACCAATGTTTGTCTAACCTGTCACTAGAACTTCAAAGTAGGAGGTAAAAGTGATTATTGGTCTAGTATGTTATATTGTAAAATGTAGTCAGAGTGTGTTTTAACTTCAAAGTGCTTAGGAAACAATGGATTAATCCTCAAAAACTCCTAGTACTGAGAAGTTAAAGGATAATTTTAAGCTGGGGGGGGCTGGAAAAAAAGTCCATTCTACTTCAAGAGCCTGGCTAGACCATTAGGCTTCATCACAGATTTTGTACACCATCAAAACAGGAAGAATTAGAAAAATATAGGTCAAATAGTTGATGACTTACAATATGTCACTTCACAAGGAAACAACTGTGAGACCAGAAATATAGAAATGACACAAACTCCTGCTTGGCAGGGCTGTAATAACCTCCACCCATGCATGTTTAACCCTGTCCTCTTCCTGCATACCTAAATTCTAACCAGTTTTCAAGGGGTCCCATCCTGCCTTCTCAGGTTTCCCTGTTAGCTTGTGTAGGTTATTTCCTCTCTACATCACATACTTTAGCACTTGTGAACCTCATACTTTTGTTCTCAACTAGATTTGAAACCCCTCAAATTAAGAATCTTTGTCAACCAGTTCCTTGAGACTATGGGATGACGTGTTTGCTAATAAAGCTAATGTGAGCTTAGATTGTGGTGAAGAAACACAGTCTAAAATGAAGGCCATACTAATAACGGCCCCAGTCTACCCACACTCTGGTCCCATGCTTGAAGAAAGCTCTGACAAATTAGGGTTGAGGGGACTTTAAGCTTAATTTATTAGAAAACTGAGTGTGGTACAGAGATGTCTTAGAGAAAATGCAAGGAGTGTCTTTAAACACATAAGAAGCTTTCAGGAGACTAGCATTTCTCTGTCTTCTGTAAGCAGACAGTAGGAACAGGGCCAGCATCTGGCAGAAGTTTCTAATGATTAGAACTGTTTGTAGAGCATAAGAGGGTAATCAGTGGCAACGTCTCAGAAGGACAACCAACCTGACACGATGTGGTCAGGGTAGGAAAAAAGGAGAGTCTGCAAATAACTCCTAGCCCACCAACCTTCCTTTGTCTTTCCCACAAGGCTAGCACTGCCATCAGACCTTACTAGCCATCCAATACATACTTTACGAAACAAATCAAGTCATTAAGTGGATCAGACCAGAAACACAGGGGAGAATCTTGCTTCATCTTGCACTCACCCCCACATTCCACCAGCGAGTAGGGTCAGCTCTGCTTTCAAAGCACATCTCAACTCACCACTACTTAACCACCGCCACTATCATCGCCTGGCCTCTTTTTGCTCATCTCCCTGCTTCACTCCTGCCCACCTCCAACCCGCCTACCCTCAAAATCGAGGACAGAATAATCTGAAAAATATACATCCCTCCTTTGCGTAACCCCCTCCCCCATGACTCTTCTACACTTAGTATTAAAGTCCAAACTCCCTGACCATACCAACTAAGACTCAACCCCCGCCTCCCCCTCTGCCATCATCTTCTACCAGCCTCCCCCTGGTGCTGTCTGCTCCACCCACATCAGTCCTGCCTGTCCCTCAATTTGCCAAACTGGCTCCGACTTCAGAGCCTTTGCACTTGCTGTTCGCTTCGCCTGAAATGCTCTCCCCCCAAATCTTCGTACGGTTGCTTCCTTTCTCTGTTTCAAGGCTGAGCTCAAACGTCCTCTCCTAGGAAAAACATTGCCTGACCACCGCTCTTCCCCTATCCCCGCTCTCACACGAGCCTGTTTGTCATCCTTCTTCTTCCCATCCCTCCGGGCCTCCCATCCGTCCCTGCAAAACGTGAGCACCCCGCAAACACAGTGCACGCCTCTCCGGTCGCTGTTCCCAGAGCCCGTAGCAGGCGAGCCTTTCCCCTGGTGCCAGACAAGATCTGGCACAGGGTTGTGCGTTTTTGCCCCGAATCCTGGACCCCCGGCCTGTTTTCCACAGGCCCCGGCGACAAATCTAGCCCGCACCTTCTTCCAGCAGCTCCAGGCCCGTCCCATAGCTGACCAATTCCTCGTCGCTGTCTCTATCCAGCGCCGCCATCCTGCTCCCTTCCGGGCCTCGCCCCCTCGCTACGGAGGCCTCAATAGGCAAAATGCCTTCCGCGCTTTAATCTCCGCGAACCGCAGTGAAGTTCTAAGCGCAGGTGGCGGAAAGTGCTCACCCCGCCCGGCAAACCTCTCTCGGATCTGCGCCGGGTGGTTCTCAAACCCGTCCTGTGGGAGGCGGACCCCGGCAGGAGTTGTCTCGGAGGCTTTGGCTGCCACGACATCCCATCCTAGCTCCACCATGTGCCGGTCAGGAGGA
This sequence comes from Aethalodelphis obliquidens, assembly GCF_003676395.1. Taxonomy (NCBI): domain Eukaryota; kingdom Metazoa; phylum Chordata; class Mammalia; order Artiodactyla; family Delphinidae; genus Aethalodelphis; species Aethalodelphis obliquidens. The sequence goes on along the minus strand of NW_020837987.1, from coordinate 3,630,829 downwards.
GGCGCCTGGGAGAAGGTGGAAGGCACTCCGCTGTCGAGCTGCGGGGGTGGTTCTCCGCGAAGTCTGCCCACCCCACACCCCTCCCCAACCTGGTCCGTGCCCTTCCCCCACTTCCCCTGCCGGCCGACCCTGCTCCCCTCAGTCCTACCCCTGCCATCTCCGGGAACTTGCCTGTACTCCCAGATAGACACACGCACTCTGTGTATATCACCCTTAGGTTGATAAGTGGAGCCCCCTTCCAGACCTCTGAAAGGATTCAGACAGGGGAACCCTGATGCCCACGGTGACGGTAGCTTGGGACAACACTTGGTCAAGGAAGAAGAGATTAAAAGAAAAGGAGAAGGAAGGGGGGGGGGCCGTGGTGGGAACAGAGGAAAACAGGAATAAAGAGAAAAATTAAAAAGGAAAGAAATTTGAAAAGAGAACGAAGAAAAGGAGAAAGAAAATGCAAGCGGACAAGCAAAAGGCTGCTGTGAGGTGGGGTGAGGGACACTGAGGGCTCCCTTACTGAAGCCAAAGAAACAAACATCTGTCCAATAGGGTGCTGTTATCCCACCGCAAACCTCCTTCTTACAGAAGAGACAAACGAAGCCCGGGTCTGCAAAATGAGGGTCAGAAGTCTGTGTGAGTGAGAATCACTAGCATGTTGCTAAAATGTTCCTCCTACCCGTCCCCCAGGCCTCCTGAATCAGAATCTCTGGGATTGGGATTGTTTCTTGAGCACTCCAAGCACACTCTGGACTCAAGGCCTTTGCGTTCACTGTTCCCACTGCTTGGAATACTACAAGCATGATTCATTGCCTCACTTGCTTCAGGTCTCTGCTCAAAGGTTACCTACTCAGTGGAAACTTTTCTGACCCTATTTTAAAAACCAACCCCTATCACCCCCTACCCTACTATATATTTTCCACAACATTTGTCACCTTATATAATTTGATTTACCTATTTATATGTCTATCGTCTTTCTCTCCCAATGGAATGGAATGTAAACTCCCCTTGGAATGTAAGCTCCAAGAAGACAGATTTGACCCAGTTTTTCTTTCTTCCTTTGCTGTATCCTCAGAGCTTGGAACAGTGCTTGGAAGGTAGTAAGCACTCAATAAATAATTTGAAGAAAAGAATGAAGAACTAATTAAATAAGTCATGGTACATGACTTTAACAAAAACAATTATTTTAGGGACTTCCCTGGTGGTCCAGTGGTAAAGAATCCATCTGCCTTCCAATGCAGGGGACGCGGGTTCAACCCCTGGTCGGGGAACTAAGATCCCACATGCCCTGGGGCAGCTACTGAGCCCGCGAACCACAACTGGAGAGAGAGAAAACCCTATGCCACAACTAGAGAGAAGCCTGGGCACTGCAACGAAAGATCCCACATGGCTCAGTGAAGATCCCACGTGCCACGACTAAAACCCAATGCAGCCAAAAATAAATAAATAAATCTAAAAAAAAAAAAGACTCTGAGGTCCCAATGCAGGGTGCACAGATTCGATCCCTGGTCGAGGAACTAAGATCCCTGCATGCTGCACAGCAAGGCCCCAAAAAATTATTTTTAAAACACAACCTCAAAATTTTTGGCAAGTTTCTGGTCGAAAAGTGGAGTCCATGTCCCCTCCCTTGAATCTAAGCTCCATGACTCCTTGACCAAAAGAATTCAGTAAAAGTGACAATATAACATTTCCCACACCCAAGCTTGAAGAAACTGGTAGCAGGAATCCCCTGGTGTTCCAGTGGTTAGGACTCGGCTCTTTTACTGTAGGGGCCGGGATTCGATCGCTGGTCAGGGAACTAAGATCCCACAAGCCACCGGCATGGCCAAAAAAAAAAAGAAAAGAAAAGAAAAAAAGAAACTGGTAGGTTCAACTTTCTGTTTCTTGGGATGCTGGACCTTGGAACCCCACTTCCATTCTGTGAGGAAGCCCAGGCCATGAGGAGACGCTCTGTGTAGGTATTCCAGCCTATGACCCAGCTGAGGTTCCAGTTAACAATCAGTATCAATCACCAGACACGTGAGCAAGGAAGATTCAAAATGACTCCAGTTCCAGCAGCCATCTGACTACAGCTGCATGAGAGACCACAAGCAAGAACCTTTTAGCTGAGTACAGCTACCTCTGGAACCATGAGAGGTAATAATAAAATGATTGTTCTTGTTTGGAGCCATTAAGATTTGCAGTAATTTGTTAACAGCAATGGTAACTGGAACAACCTATATGAAATGATAGAATACTGTAAAGCATTTTAAAATGCTGGTGGGGTATATCTCCAGCATATGCTGTTACATGAGCAAAACAGGGGGTGAGACGGAGTACACAGGATGCTGCCATTTATATTAAAAGAAAACATAGGGCTTCCCTGGTGGCGCAGTGGTTGAGAGTCCGCCTGCCGATTCAGGGGACGCGGGTTCGTGCCCCGGTCCGGGAAGATCCCACATGCCGCGGAGCGGCTGGGCCCGTGAGCCATGGCCGCTGGGCCTACACGTCCGGAGCCTGTGCTCTGCAGCGGGAGAGGCCACAACAGTGAGAGGCCCGCGTACCGCAAAAAAAAAAAGAAAACATATTACATCCACAATGTAGGGACACAATACACCCACAAATATGCTGTATCTCCAGTGAACTCCCCAAAGAATCTGGTAATAGTGGTTGCCACTGATCAAAGGAAATCACAGCAGGAGGGATACATGTATACAGCATTGTACCCCTTGAATTTTGTTTTGAGCTACATCCATAGTATTCTTTCCAAAACATTTTTATATCAGTGTCTTAGTTTTCATTTTAAAGGTTTTTGTATGTATTAGCCCCTTTCCTGCCTTGAGAAATTTAATGTACCAAAGAGAAAGTGTCTTTGTTTATTGAAGCCCTGCAGGGTCCCAGCATCACCCTTTGATCATCGTGTGAATAAATGTAGATATTGAAAGTAAAGAAGGTTGGGGACTAATCCATACAGCCAGACAAATCATGAAGGTCCGTGATTTTATTTCTGAATTACTCCAAATAATTTTCTTACAGCTTATAGCTTCTAAAGAGGCAAGCAAAACCCAATAAATTTATTATTGAGAGTTTACTTAATTAGATTTCTGACAATCACTGCATTTAGTAAAACAGTAATGGGACTTCCCTGGTGGTCCAGTGGGTAAGACTCTGCACTCCCAGTGGGGGCGGGGGTGGGGGCCCGGGTTTGAACCCTGGTCGAGGAACCAGATCCTGCATGCATGCCACAACTATGAGTCTGCATGCCACAACTAAGAGTCCACATGCAGCAACTAAGAGCCGCATGCTGCCACGAAGATCCCACGTGCTGCAACGAAGACCTGGCACAGCCAAAATAAATAAATAAATATTAAAAAAATAAAAATAAAAACAGTAATTACCAACCTTTCTGACTCCAGATCTTCAGAAGGAACGACTGGATGCTTCATCTGCAACCCTGGTCACTAATTACCCAATACTCCTGATTCTTGGCAGCAGGAACCCCTAAACAATGTGTTTTTTGTGTGTGTGTTTTTTACATCTTTATTGGAGTATAATTGCTTTACACTGGTGTGTTAGTTTCTGCTGTATAACAAAGTGAATCAGCTATACATATACATAAATCCCCATATCTCCTCCCTCTTGTGTCTCCCTCCCACCCTCCCTATCCCACCCCTCTAGGTGGACACTAAGCATGGAGCTGATCTCCCTGTGCTATGCGGCTGCTTCCCACTAGCTATCTATTTTACATTTAATAGTGTATATATGTCCCTGCCACTCTCTCAACAATGTGTTTTTATGCAAAACTGTAGAAGCTTAAATACCACATACCCTTCCTTTCTTATTCAGACAGGCGAGAAAGCACAAATCTCAGGAAACTGCCCAATAGGAAGATGGGCTGAATCATCTGGGTAGGGAGTAATTTGTTCCTATGGTCCACACATCAGTGCTGGCAGTGGGATGGTCACTCATGACATGCAAAGAAACCTGCTCTATATGCTTGGGAATCAGTGTCACTCATTTTTTTTCTGTTGAGTTTTCTTACTGAAATACAATGTATGCACACAGTTCTGTGCATTTTCACAAAGTGAACACATCCGTGTAACAACAAGCAGGTCAAGAAATAGAAAATTTTCCAGAACCCAGAAGCAATAATCCCAGAAGAGACTAATTTTGTCTGTTTTGTACTTTATGTAAAATGGAATCATACAGTATTTTTTCTGGCTTCTTTGGCTCAATAATATTTTTGTGAGCAAAATATTTTGCTCACAACATATTTGTTGCTTGTAATAGTAATGTGTTCGTTTTCATTATGTGAACATGCCACAATTTCTTATCCATTCTACAGTTGATGGGCATTTGAGTAGTTTCCAGTTAGGGGCTATTTTGAAAAGTGCAGCTGTGAACATTCTTGTACATGTTTTATGGAGAACAGATGTTTGCATTTCTGTTGGATATCTACCTAGATTTGGAATTGCTGGATCATAAGTTATGCATATGTCCCTCTTCAGTAGAAAATGCCAGTTTTCCGAAGTGGTAGTACCAATCTACACTCCCACAAGCAATGTATGAGCTTCTGGTTGCTTGACGTTCTCACCAATACTTGGTATTTTTTGCCATTCTGTCACTCATTTATTTATTTATTTATTATAAATTTATTTATCTATTTATTTTGGCTGCGTTGGGTCTTCATTGCTGCGCGCGGGCTTTCTCTAGTTGTGGCTAGCGGGGGCTGCTCTTCGTTGCAGTGCACGGGCTTCTCATTGCGGTGGCTTCTCTTGTTGCGGAGCACGGGCTCTAGGCACGTGGGCTTCAGTAGTTGCGGTGCGTGGGCTCAGTAGTTGTGGCTCGCGGGCTCTAGAGCGCAGGCTCAGTAGTTGTGGCGCATGGGCTTAGTTACTCCGCGGCATGTGGGATCTTCCTGGACCAGCACTTGAACCCATGTCCTGTGCATTGGCAGGCGGATTCTTAACCACTGCACCACCAGGGAAGTCCCACTCATTTATTTTTAATCCATAATCACTTCTTCCAAATATGACAAAATATCTTTCCTTTTAAATCGCAAGGAACAGTGTAGAGTAGCATAGTGCATGGTGTTGCATCAGGCAATCTAACTTAGCAGACTGGTGACCTCTGAGCCTCAGCTTCTTCCTCTTTAAAATGGGGATGAAAAAGTATCCACTTCATAGGGTTGTGGATCAACTGAGATCATGTATGCAAAATGCAAAGCACAGCTCCTGTCATAAAGTATGCAATAAATGACTGCTATGCATTTAAGACCATATTTCAGAGCTGGGGAAACTGAGGTCACAAGGGGTAGAAGGATCTGGCCAAGGTGACTTAGTGGCAGAGCTGCCAAATCTAGTGTGGTTTTCTCAAGTCAGTGCTCCATGGCACCATATGGCTTCAATTTCTAAGATTTTTTTTTCATAAAAATTGCAAAATTGGGTCTATAATTTACAATGAATTTCACTCACTTAAGGGTTAACTTGTGATTTCTGCTTTTAATTTGGAAAATTTCATCAGATTCTCCAAGACAGGATGTACATCAGGCTGCCCCTAGAGAAGCCAGTGCTCCTTTTTTCAACAAGCAGGTCTTAGGAGGTGTGACTTACATTTTACTTAAAGAAACTGAGTATCTGGACAGTCAACTGCTGGCCCCAGCCAGATGGTAAAACAGGGACTTCACAAAATAGTTGTTTGCAGTTGAGATTTTAAACCTTTGCCTATGTCAGAAAGTCCCACCCCGACTCTTTTGTTAGGAGCACAGGGGGCTCACTGGCAGTTCTTGTGACACACACCACCAACTGGGTTGACAAATAGGAGGTTAGATGTTACTCTCCTGCTGGGTCAGCTGCAGCAGCTCTCATTTCCTGATCACAGCAGGATCAGAGATACGGGCTAAGGCCTGTGAGCCCCCTGCAAGGAGCCATGAGAATGTCTAGAGATGTCTGGTCCTGCACAGCCTCAAGGAGTGACACACAGATGGTTCACAGGGCCAGGAGATGCCTGTTGGGATGCACAGAGAAGTGCTTCTTTTCCTCTGAAGCTAGTATCAGGGTGGGCTGGTGTGTCCTTAACAGCAGGCTTCTTTTTCTTGCTCTTCTTCCTTTTTAATAAAAGAAGCAACTCAAGAAGGCAAAGGTGTTGGGCTAGATTAACAGATTTTGGTTTTCACTATATTCACTTTTATGTGTATGTCCGCATAGGTCAAAGTAGCACTGGTTTTCTGCTTATTGTTATGACATAGTTGTGTTTTAAAATAAAGTGTTAAAGTGAGTAATTTTATTTTATTTTTATTTATTTATTTATTTATTTCTGAAAACTAGTCAGGTCTGATTAGGATTTTCAGTTCTAATAAAATTGTGGGTTATTGCACTAGATATAGTATTTATTATACAAACTATATTTCTTTAACCATTGTATGACAGAAGTGTGTGTTTTAAAGTGAGTAATTTTAAAGAAGACTATTAAGTCCATAATAGTACAAGTGACACGTATATCTGACAAATTGTAAGGGCGATTGGAGCTTTAAGGTAGTAGAAGGAGATGACAAAAATCTGAGAGTGGTAGGGAATGACTGGAGTCAGCAGCCCTGAACTAAACACCGATCTCAGCCACTAATGGCTAGCGTGCCCTTAACCACTTCACTCCTCTGAGCCTCGGTCTTCTCACCTGTTAAATGGAGATTATTCATTTCTCTTATTTGCAGAAGGTTCGTGAAACATAATATCTACAAACTTTCTGGCTAGAATAGAGGTTCTATTATTGATAACTTTATTATTAGTAGTAGCAGCAGTAGTATAGAGTGACCCGCCACCCCAGGATCCCCAAAACGGAAGCGGTGGTTTTCAAGTCCCAGCTGGGGTGAGGAGTGTACATTTCCAGGGCCATGAATTAATTCTAGGGTGACCGACAATGCTGAAATTAGCTTGATACTCATTTCTGACCCTAAGAGAGAAGGGAAGTTTCTGCATTTGCCACAGTTTCCCAAACACCTGTCCCAGCTGCTTAAGATTCTTCAGGTTCTTTCTTAGTATTAAAACAGTCCTTTCAGAGAACGCCTTTTCTTGTGCTGCGTCTTGGAGCCGGCAGTGATGATGAGTTTCTTTCTTTTTTTTTTTAAACATTTACTTGGCTGTTGCTACCATTTATTTTAAACTCTTGAACATCCCCCTGATGCACATACTTTTTTCTTTTTCTTTAAGAAGAAAAGGAAACGCTTGGCTTGTTTTGAAAGCAGATTGTATTTTGTTCTACCTGTGGCACCTACGCGACGGCCAAATGTAGCAGTAACTGCGCAAAGGTGTCCCTTAGTTGGGGGAGGGGGTAGGAACTGCAGGACGCTGGCCAGGAGGGGCGTGGCCGCTGGGGGGCTTCCGGCTCCGGCAGCCCAGTCCCGGCACCCTGTCTGCTAGTTCTACCCGCGCAGTCCACCGATCAGGGGAGCTGGGAGACAGAGCGGTGCCACCCCTGTCTCCAGGAGTCCCCCTTTCGCTCCTAAGCTATTCGCGTCCCTACCGCGCAGCTAAGCGCTTATACACCACTTTGGTTGTAATACCTTGAACCAGGAGGTCAAGAGAGGGTGATCCGGACCCATTTCGTAGTTGAGAAATCTGAGGTTCGAAGTGATGGTTAAGAAACGTGCTCAAGGATACTCGTCGAGTCTCTTGGGCACGAAACCCTTTCTGGGGATCCCTCCTTGGGTGGACCCTTCTCCCCTCGCCATCTGTGACCTCCCAGTGGATCCGCCTGGTTTCTGCAGAGCGGGTTGGGGGACAGGGGGTTGATCGCTGTGCCAACAGGTTTGAGTCACCCGCCAAGGCCCTCGGTGGCGCCGCCAACTCTCCCTCAGCGTCCCGGACTCTGCCCCGGGATCCCTTTTGGCGGGAAGCTGTTTCTGACTGCTCGGCCCAGGGCCCAGCGCTCCCGCCGCGCCCTCGACGTGGCGTCGGGTATGGTCACTGTCCCCTCGTCGTGCGCGCAGGAGCCGTAGCTTCACCCACTCGCTGCATTTATCCCCGCGGTTCCAGACGAGGAGCTGGATCCCCAACCCGGGCCCCGCTGCGGCAGCGGAGACCCCCGGCCCGCCCCTGCGCCCCCGGGCTGAGGCTGCAACCACTCCCAGATTAAGCCCCTGAGGCTGGGAGAGAGCGAGCGAAGAGCCGAGGGGATCTTTGCTCTCGCCTCCGCCAGCCTCGCCTGCGGCACGGCTGCGCTCGGCCAATCCGGAGCCGGGGCGGGACCGGGGGCGTGGTCTCGGCGGGCCTGGCTTGGTTTCCAGGGCCCCCGGCCGGACCTCAGGCGGAGCTAGAGGGGCGGTCACTCAGGCGGGGCGGGGCGGGGCGGGGCGGGGCCAGGCGCCCTCTCTGGCCAGCGCGCAGATGAGCTTCAGTCTGTTCTGCGCTCCCGCGCTGCCAGCATGACTGACACTCTGCTGCCCGCGGCCCCCCAGCCGCTGGAGAAGGAGGACGACGGCTACTTTCGGAAGGTGGGCGGCTTCGGGTGGGCTGGGATTCTGCGAGCTCCAGACTTCTTTCCCCCCAGGCTGTGGAGGGGGCTGCGGGGCGCGCGGCCGGGGTCGACCAGGCCTGGAGGGGGAGGGGGCGCACTGGCCTGGGGCGCGCCCGGCGGAGGGTCGGAGTGGAAGGGTGCGGCGGCGGTGCACCCGGCGGCCGAGAGCAGGTGACTTACGGGGCTGGGGAGTGGTGTCTGGGCCTCCCCGCGCAGGTGCCAGTGGAGGACAGGACCAGGAGAGGTGCTCGGGGTCGCCCCCGTCGGCCGTCCCGCGGCCCTGGGGAAGGGACCGGTTCCCAGTGCGCTGGCGCCCTCGGCGTTGCGGCGCGTGGGGACCCGAGCCCAGCTTCCACCCGAGCGCTTGGCCGGGGCGCGTGGAAATAGGAGCCCCTCAGAAGGGATGGCGTTCCCCTTTTGCCTCCAGAATGCTTCCAGTGTTTGCCTCTTCGACTTTTTCGAGGATGGGAGGGGACCTCGGGCGTCGCCCCCATCTCTGCCCCTAGTTGCCCAGGAGGGCGTACGCGCTGCAGACGTGAGGGCAGCGGTTTCGCCCCCTTAACCACTTTTCGCTAAAGCGGATTTATCCGATTGTTGGGTAGACCTGCGGGAGGTGCGGGCTCCGCGGGAGCTTGGTACATACCGTGGCCTCCCGCCCTGAAGGTTCGCAGCTCAGCCCGTCAAAAGTGGCTCCAATCCACGGAGCGGGGTCGCTGGGATGTCCGTAGGTTGCAAGGCCTGGGCTACAAAGATGCTTTTGAGCCCGGAGGCACGGGGACACCTTCCATCCTTCTTCCTTGTCCCTATGAGTCTAAAAATAGCCTTTGACTCTTGGCCATGTTTGACTAGGTGGGTTGAGAAATTGTTTTTTTATAACTTCTATAACCGAAGGCAGAGGACGAAATTATAAACAGGGCAGTGAAACTGTTTCCCACAGAACAGTCAATTCTCAATTGTTCCACACCTAATGATCCAGTCAGTGAATGCTCTTGGCGTCTTCCTCCTCCCATGACGCTGCCTTTGGGCTTTTGCTTTCTGGTGAGGAGCAGTGGCCCTAGAGGATGGGCAGGAGGAGAATCTGGAAACAGGTGAGGACAGAGTTGGAAAAATTCTTTTTGGTTAAAAAAAAAAAGGAGTAGTTTTAAGGTGTATTTAAGTTAAAAGATGTCATCATGGAATTATAGGATTATAACTTCTAATTATGTGTGGCACTGGGGACAGAGCATCACAGGCCATGGAATTGCAGAAGGAGGCCAGGCCTGGGAATCCCTAGATCTCAGCCTAGGGCCTCAAATCCTGACTGCCTCCCCCACAAAATTGCAGTGTAGACTCCAGCAAGTTGCTGCATCTTTCTGGGACTTCATTTCCTCCCCAAATTGTCCTCTGAACAGGTGGAGGTCTGGACCTATAGCAGCATCTGGGGGAAACAACAGAGGAAGGGGCAGAAGAGGTGGTGAACACGTACCAGGGTTATGTTCCCTTGTCTTCCAGAACAGGTTTTCCAGGGGAGGATGTGCATAGGACTGAGTGGAAGGCAAGGGAGCTGTGAAAGGATGCAAAGCTGAGTGTTTTTCAGTTGCGGTTTCTCCAGTGGTAGATAAAGAGAATCATGGGTGCAAAATAAGATGAATCACTGGTTTGCAATTAGAAACATCTCTTTGGAAAACAAAACCTTGTAATGATCATTGTGCTACGTCATAGTAGTCCAAAGAGTGTTCCTAGTACAAGGTTAATAAAAGGTGTCAACATGGAACTTTCCCTGCTGTGTGATCTGAGCCAGTTTGTCCTAAAACCAGTGCTCCTTGAATGAGAGGTAGATGTTATACAGGTGAAGGAGGGGAGGATGAACACTTCAGGTAGAGGGAACAGCATGGGTGAAGGCACAGGCTTGTGAGCGTTTGTGAGTGAACCCTTGGGGGTGTGGAGGTGTAAGTGGGAACTAGGCTGTTCGGGAGTCATGCATCCTGGATGCATGGGAAGGGAACCTGGAGATCTATCAAAGTGCTTCATGCAGGACCAGACGTGTGAGATTTGTGTCACAGAAAGACCACTTGGAAAGCTGAGTGATCAGTAGGTGAGCAATGGGGGAGAGGCAATGGTGGAGCCAGGCAGGGAGGAGTGTGGAAGGTTAGTCCTCATATTGTCTCTGTCCTACTCCGATACGATCTACTGATGACTTTTCAGTCAGCTATGTAAAGTACTAGGTAAACACAGCCTCACCACCCATCCTTTCCAACAGCTTGAACCCCTAACTCAAACCAGGGGTCCAGACTGGAGGCAGGGATCCCAGTGGGGAGGGTGCAGTGATGAGGGCCTGAGCAAAGGCAGTCAACAGGGATGGGAAGAACTAATGGACCAAATATGGTGGGGAAGTGCTGCTGATGGGAGTCCAAAACGTCTGCCCTTTGGGGGGTGGTCAGGCGCCTCACTGAGGCGGGGCAACCAGGAGGCTGAGGTAGAGGTGGTGGGCTTGAGGCCCCTAAGCGACATCTGAATGGTGGTCCCAGTGGGGAGTCCACTCCACGAACCCGGCAGCCACGAGAGCACCCTGGCTGGAGATGCAGCTTTGGGGAACACCAGCGTGGGAGGCAGTGGGATATTGTGAAAAAGGACCCAAGGCAGAAGAGAATAATGCCTCCATTTAAGGGACAGGCAGAGAGATGGTAAACAAGCCCAGAGGGTGACAGTATCAAGGCAGCTGAGAGAAGAGATCTTTTTAGTGGAGAGATGAGGTTGACAAGTCAGAAGAGCCCTGGAAAATACTGGGTTTAGTCCTTTAGGGGGCTGTTGGTAAATGAGTAGGTGGAGAATTGGGGGCAAAAGTCAGTGTGGTGGGGACTTTCCTGGCGATCCAGTGGTTAAGACTTCACCTTCCAATGCAGGGGGTGCGGGTTCGATCCCTGGTCGGGGAGCTAAGATCCCACATGCCTCGCAGCCGAAAACCCAAAAAACATAAAACAGAAGTAATATTGTAACAAATTCAATAAAATATTAAGTCTTTAAAAATGGTCCACATCAAAGAAAAATCTTTCAAGTCAGTGTGGTGGAGTACAGGTGGAAGAAGGGCAGAGAAAATAGTTGCTTGGGGGGGATGGGGGTAGAGGAGAGAGAAGAAGACAGGTTTGTTTAGAATGAGGAGGTTCCTGTTGCCTGCTGGTCTTGGATCCTGAACGTGTGAGACGGTCTTTGGCAGAGAGGGCCCCCTGGCAAATCAGGGTCTTCTTGAGGTTGTGCAGGACATGGCTGTACAGAGCCCGAGGACAAGGACTCAGTTTGGCCGCAGGTCAGACATGGACACCAGTACAGACCCTGGCCTCCTGGGTGAGCAGCTTGGGGCAGGGGGCTCTCTGAATTTAAAACAAACAAAAGGGCTTCCCTGGTGGCGCAATGGTTGAGAGTCTGCCTGCCGATGCAGGGGACACGGGTTCGTGCCCCGGTCCTGGAAGATCCCACATGCCGCGGAGCCATTGGGCCCGTGAGCCATGGCCGCTGAGCCTGCGCGTCCGGAGCCTGTGCTCCGCGGCGGGATAGGCCACAGCACTGAGAGGCCCGTGTAGAGCAAAAAAAAAACAACAAAAAATGCAAATACAGAATACTTTCTGGTCTATCACTATATGTTTCTCTCTTCTCTGGCTTCTCGCTTTTTGTTTTCTTTCTTGACACTAATATGTTTAAATAGAGGTACAGTTCTATAAGAATAATTAAATACTAAATTATTTTCTTAAAAGAATGACCAGTGGAAATGGAGTTTCTTTTTCCCAAACAGATTTTTATGCTTATCCGAATGAAAGTCTTGGAAGAATGTGTGTTTGGGCCTATAGTTAATGCAGAGTAATACACATTTCCAAGACACTACATCCTGAGAGCTGGTCCCATCTCCAGGGCTCTCTGGGGGCTATAGTCCTGAAACCCACAGGAAAACCTATTCTTGGTCAAGAGAAAACTAGCTAGAAAAAAACTAGAGAAAGGCTGTTGAAAGGGCCTAAATGAAAGACCTTAGCAGTAAGGGGAAGAAGACCTTCAGTACAAAGTGCAGCATTGTGGGACCTTATCGCTGCCTCGCCGTCCTCTGGGAGCACTAATGGCCCGAAATGAATTTAGCTCCATTGTTTTTACCCAAGAGCTGGAGGAGAAGTTGTTTCTTGTTCACAGAAGCCTCCAGGCTGGACAGGGCCCCAAGGTTCACTGTGTCCTGGTTCGTGGTCCCTGTTTACTCTGGATTTCCTCAAGGCTCCAGCAGAGAAGGAAGGAAGAGAATTTTTTTTTTTTTTTTTTTTAACCCAGAGGCTCCTCTTAGGTCCTCCTCTGCACCATTCATCTTAGTGGGGTGTAATTTCACGTTAGACACACATGTGCATCTTATATAAGCACATGTGGAGGGACATGCTGGGCTGAGTCTGAGGAGCACAGGGTGGGTCATGGGGGCTCATCCAGTCCATCTTTTTTTTTTTTTTTTGAGAATCTATTTTTGGCTACGTTGGATCTTCGTTGCAGCACACGGGCTTCTCGTTGTGGTGGCTTCTCTTTTTTTTATTTTATTTTATTTTTTTGTTTGTTTTTTTGTTTGTTTGTTTGTTTTTTGCGGTACGCGGGCCTCTCACTGTTGTGGCCTCTCCCGTCGCGGAGCACAGGCTCCGGACGCGCAGGCTCAGCGGCCATGGCTCACGGGCCCAGCCGCTCCGCGGCATGTGGGATCCTCCCGGACCGGGGCACGAACCCGTGTCCCCTGCATCGGCAGGCGGACTCTCAACCACTGCGCCACCAGGGAAGCCCTTTATTTTATTTTTACTTTTTATTTATTTATTTTTTTTACGGTATGCGGGCCTCCTACTGTTGCGGCCTCTCCCGTTGCGGAGCACAGGCCCCGGACGCGTAGGCCCACGTGGCCACGGCTCACGGGCCCAGCCGCTCCGTGGCATGCGGGATCCTCCCGGATCGGGACACGAACACGCGTCCCCTGCATCGGCAGGCAGACTCCCAACCACTGTGCCACCAGGGAAGCCCGTGGTGGCTTCTCTTGTTGCGGAGCACGGGCTCTAGGCGCGTGGGCTTCAGTAGTTGTGACTCTCAGGCTCAGCAGTTGTGGCTCGTGGGCTCTAGAGCCCAGGCGCAGTAGTTGTGGCGCACAGGCTTAGTTGTTCTGCGGCATGTGGGATCTTCCCGGAGCAGGGCTCGAACCCGTGTCCCCTGCATTGGCAGGCGGATTCTTAAGCACTGCGCCACCAGGGAAGTCCCTGCCCCATTTTTATTGGGTAGTGATGATGTTTCTCCAGGTGGGGGTGGGGGAGGGAGGAGGAAGGGTGTAAAAGTTTGTGCTGCTGCCTCTTCCCCACCCGCTACCCCACCATGGTCAGAGCCAGACCCTACAGGCCAGGCTGGATCCAGGCTGATCATGGCCTTGGTGAGGGTCTGTCCAGCTGCACTGGTGCACACCAGCAGCCCAGAGGGCGTGGTGGACAGACTCCTCGTCACATTGCGGGATCCTGGCCAGGAGGGGGTCCCCTGGCAGGAACAGAATTTTCAGGTGACTCAGAGGAGAGTCAGCATGATGAGCTGTAACACTGTAAATGTCCCTTGCTTCCTGGGGCTATTTGGACGGATTCCAAGACACCACCTGATCATACAGGGCATTGCCTTTAGCCTGATCACCACTTCCTCCTTTGGCTCGGGTACTAGAGTCTCCTGACACAAAGGCTGTATTGGAGGTGGCCACAGAGGAAAGCGGAACCGCAGGTGCAGCTCAGCCAGACTGAGTGTCCGGCAGAGCTGGCAGCAAGGGGTGCCAGCTGGGGGCAAGGTCTCCTGCCCGTAGCGCCAGAAACAGGGAGAGATGCACGTCCTTCTGGCCTTGCTAGTCAGACCCACGGAGTTCACTAGGGCCATATGCCGTAGAAAATCCTGTTTCGATTGGATTCTAAGAGGAGAAAAAGGCAGGTGATCCAAAACTACAACTTCAGAAGTAGTTTCTTTTTCTCCAATATTATTGTATTATAAAAGTAACATAAATTGTTGTAAAAAAGGGTAATAACAGAAGTGTACAAAATCACACGCACATACCATCTTCCCCCCACCAAGGACTGCTCACTAGTGGTGTGTACATCCTACCAGTTGAAATAAACAGGTCATCAGTTGGGTCTGAAAATACATTTGTCTCTTAGAAATTTTGGTGATTGTAAATCTTTGTAGAGTGGCACGCACTTTGTACACACACGGTAGGTGTCTGTAAAGATTTGTAGAAGTGACTGAAGGGAGTCTGTTCATATTGTGGCCCCCTACCCCCATGTGAGTGGATGGGGACGCCAGAGGAAGGCACCTGGCAGAGATCCTGGAAGGGGAGGAGACCTCTTTACAAGTGGCAAATTCATGTTTTAATTTTTATGGACACGGAAAAGGTAGATTCTGTTCATCCAAACTGCCCTGAGTCTCCAGCATGGTGAAAAGTTAAATTAGATGTATTTTTGTGTATTGCAGGGTATTGCATGCTATTTCTGTGCTTTCTGGTTGACAGCTTCTGGCTAACTCATAAACAAACAATTCTGTTTTCCAGAGCTTGGTGGTTGAGTGAGGGGTTGCATGACTAGGAAGGAAGGCAGAGAAAATATCTTCGTGCTGGAGAGGCAGCAAAAAGCACCCCACTCTTCCATGCCCTGCGTGAGGGTCACGAGCCAGGGGACCCTGCATGGTCACCTTCACTCAGTCTTACTCCTGACCTAGAGACTTCAAGTTCACACTGTGCCCTCAATTTGCTGGAGACAGATCTACATGTGTGGGCTTTAACTTTGGCTGCGTGGAAGAAAGGCCCTCACTGGTTCTTGGGGTGGAGGAGAGCCAAGCGCCAGGCACTGCCTAGAGCAGGGCCCCCCCACCCCCTGCTGGGGAGGAAAGACTGCTCCCTACCCTGTGTCTGCCTTCCCAGTGGCCTGGCCTATCTGCCTTTTCACTGTCAGTCTCTGCATGTTGTAGGTCAAGTAGCCTTTCCTTTCTTCCAAATCCACTGACTCCAGTTTTTGCCTAGGTGCTGCTCTTAAATACTTGTTTCCCAGCTGAACAACTTAACTATACCCTAAAGGCATGTGCGTGTATATTAACAAATAGAGTTTTCACTCTGGGTGAACTTATTCTACTTAAGACTTTCTTAGTTGTGGTTACCAGAAGATCGAATCCCCAGTGGTTTAGGCAGATAAACACACCATGGTACATTCCTACAATGGAATTCTACTCAGCAATTAAAAGGAGCAAACCACTGATAAGTACAACATGGATGAATCTCAAAGCATACTATTGAGCAAAATAAGCCAGACACAAAAGCACACATGCCCTATGATTCCATTTATATGACATTCTAGAACAGGCAAAAGTCTATGGTGATAGAAATCAGAGTCTTGGTTGCCTTGGTGGGTAATGAGAATGGTCTATATTCTGATTGGAATAGTGGTTACATAGGTATACACGTTTATCCAAACTCATTGAACTATGTACTTAAAAAGCTATGTATTTCATTATGTGTAAATTATACCTCAATTTTTAAAAAATGGCTTAGGCAAGAAAGGGAATGCATTTGGCTCCTGTAACTGAGAAGCCCAGAGGAATGGCTTCAGGCCTGCCTTGATCTAGGGCTCAAATGCTGCCCCCAAAACTCAGTTTCTCAGCTCTGCTCCCCCCTAGGTTGGCTTCATTTGGGGGGAGACACTCCCCCCACAGTGGTAACGTGGCTGCAGCTGCCCAGCCTCACATCCTCCTAGGTTCAAGGCTGATGGGGAAAAATGAAGGCCCCTCCTGATGGGCTCTGTTGTCCTATGTCAGGTGCTCACCCTGAATCAAACTCAGGGCTGGGGCCTTTGGTTTTACAACTAGCCACGTATGAATCAGATGTCCTTCCCCTTGGAAAGGAGGTGTGGGAGCATGGCTTTACAACCCCTGACCGCTATGGGCTGCGAGGTGGGAGAGTGGGACATGGGTCACTGTGGCCAAAAGATATGCACTGAGCTGGGCAGCCCTCAGCCAGGAAGCACGTAAGGGGTGTCCGGGGGTTGGTGGGCGAGCTGTCCCCGCATTCCCACACATTCCTGCTGCTCAGGCTCATCTCAGAGTGGCAGGAAGGACGTGGGCTTAAGTCCTCCTCCCACCCTTACTGCCTCTAGCATCTTGAGTAGCTCACTTACCCTCCAAGCCTCAGAACTGTGGGGTCCGAGATGCCATACCAGAGTCCAACAACGTGGACAATGTGGGAGACGCCACTAAGCTAGTGAGGAAGCTGAGCTTTACTCAGTACTTGCTTTTCTTGGGTGTTGGCAGTCGGACCATCCTTCCACGTATTGAGACTGACGCCAATGCCCAAACCTTAGGCTGGTCAGGTAACTGACAGACTCTGTGTAGTGGACAGACTCTCAACTTCACTGTAAGACTTGTGGACAGCGACCCTAGAGGCAAGGACAGTTCACTTGTTCCCCCCAATCCCTCCCCACTTCCCAGGCCAGGCAGGCGTGACAGGTGCTGCCTCAGTCCTGGGCACAAACCCTCAGTTCAGTTTGGAGCAGCTCTACATCCTGTTGTGAACCAAGTAAGAACTAAGGTATGGCTGAGGACTGTGGGTCCCCATTAGCAGAGAACCCCTGGCAGGGGCCGGTGGACGGCTAGCAGCCTCTGGTGATGCCAGGGGGTCTTTTGGACAGTCTTGCCCAGATTCATCTCTCAGGGCTCTGGGAAGTTTCCAAACAGCCCTGCGGGCGTTTCTGGTGTTTCCAACAGGTCTGGCATTCCTACCTGTCAGTAAGAAGTAATGTAGTTGCGGTCCAATTACTCAGTCAAATCTAATCCTAAGCATTCCTATGTCTTATCTGGAAACTTGACCCTACATCTGTGGGCTGGTTAGGGTGTAGTTATTCCAGGCCAGCCAGAAGTTGGGTGAAGTATGGGAGCAGGAAAAAGTTCTTATCCGTGAGCTGGAATGGCTGCGTAATCTTAGCTCTGGGAATGTATGTAAAGGAATTAGTTATTAAGGCTTCTCTGTAAAATAGAACACAGCCTTGGTGAGCCATGTAATTTTAAGTCAGATTGAGCCATCCCTTCATAGTAATTTTAGGACGTGGAAAGGAAAGAGAGTGGCAATTACTTTAGCCCTTTACTATTAAGTTATCTTAATATTAAAGACATTTTAATCTTAGATCTGAAAAGAGAGAATTAGTTTTCTGATTTTTATTTTAAATCAGGGATCATTTAATGGTTTGAAAGATGTTAATTTTAAGACTATTCCAGCTCAGATTCTGAATATCTGTGTAATTTGAATTTGGGCAGCTGCATGGGGGACAGGTGGGTGGCCACCTGCTGGGATGGGAGAGTGAAAAATCTTTGTGGAAGGAGAGATGTAACTTATTTCTGACCCTCTAGTCTAAAGGCCACTGATATGGGAATGCCTGAGAAGGTTGGGGCTGTAGAGAACCCATTTCTTCTTCCTTGGGGTCAAGGCCATGGATGTGGCTTGGGCAGAGGTGTGGGAGGCTAGGTATGTGTGGAGCTGTGATGGCAGTGACCAAGGCAGTGACGTAGAGAGAAAGGGCAGTCCCCTCACCAAATACTGTCCACCAGCCACTCCCAGGGTGTGATTACAAGCCCGTCAGGGCGGAACCGAAAGATAAGCTTCAGAAAGGAATGGAGCGTTCCCTCAGATCCCTGGGCTTCTACCTGCTGGGGTGGGAAAAACACTATTAGGCTAAAAGGAAATTTTTTGAATCACTTTGCTGTACACCTGAAACTAACACAATATTGTAAATCAATTCTACTTTAATTTAAAAAAAAAAAAAAAAAGCTTTTCCACCTGCTCCCCCTTCCCCGCCGAGCGCCGCTCCGGCTGCACCACGCTCCCTCTGAGCTCCGGGCTCCTACTAAGCTAGTGCCACCGATGTCTCCCTCTATCATGATCATCTACCGGGACCTCATCAGCCATGATGAAATGTTCTCTGACATCCACAAGATCCGGGAGGTCGCGGACGGGCTGTGTCTGGAGGTGGAGGGGAATATGGTCAGTAGGACAGAGGGTAACATTGATGACTGCCTCCGCTGAAGGCCCCGAGGGCGAAGGTACCGACTGCACAGTAATCACTGGTGTGGTTATTGTCATGAACCATCACTTGCAGGAAACCAGCTTCACAAAAGAAGCCTACAAGAAGTACATCAAAGATTACATGCAGGGCTTCCCTGGTGGCGCAGTGGTTGGGAGTCTGCCTGCCGATACAGGGGACGCGGGTTCGTGCCCCGGTCCGGGAAGATCCCACATGCCGCAGAGCGGCTGGGTCCGTGAGCCATGGCCGCTGGGCCTGCGCATCCGGAGCCTGTGCTCTGCAGCGGGAGAGGCCACAGCAGTGAGAGGCCCACGCACCGCAAAAAAAAAAGATTACATGAAGTTAATCAAAGGGAAGCTTGAAGAACAGAGACCAGAAAGAGTAAAACCTTTTATGACAGGGCCTGCAGAACAAATCAAGCACATCCTTGCTCATTTCAAAAACGATCAGTTCTTTATTGGTGAAAACATGAATCCAGATAGCATGGCTGCTCTGCGGGACTACCGTGAGGATGGTGTGACCCCATATATGATTTTGTTTTAAGGATGGTCTAGAAATGGAAAAATGTCAACAAATTTGGCTGTTTGGCTCTATCTTCTCGCCATAACTGGCTGGCTGCCGCTTTTCATCCGCACAACACCAGGACTTAGACAAATGGGACTGATGTCATCTTGAGCTCTTCGTTTTGATGTTGATTTGTTTGGAGCGGAGGCATTCTATTTGAGAAAAAAAAATGTCATGTAGGTTGTCTAAAAATAAAATGCGTTTAAACTCGATTTAGAGAATGCCTCTTAGTTTAATATGTAATATCTAAATCCATCCTGTGTCGCCTTCCTGGAGAAGCTAGAACCTGGTTGTAGACCACTACTAGAAGGCATAAGACCATCTTCAGATAACTTCCACAGTGAAAACCACTTCCGGGACTTGGAATATACACAAGAATCAACAGTGATTCAGTTGAAGTAAAGGGAAAGACCATGCTCATAGCAGTGCCAACATTTGAAGTGGATTTCTTACACATTTCATCACCTACAAATGGAAGTGGTTAACTCTGGAAGAAATTACCAAAAGAATAAAAAGAGACTAACACAGTTGGAAGAAAAAAAAAAGAGGATGGGAATTCCCTGGCGGTCCGGTGGTTATAGGACTTGGCGCTTTCGCTGTGGTGGCCCAGGTTCAGTGTCTGGTGGGGAATAAGCTCCCGCAAGACGCACAGCTAAAAAAAAAAAAAAAAAGGAAACTCTTTTTTTGATTTTAAACTTTTCACAATGAAACACTGATTGTAATCTAAATACCCCAGGAAATAATGGATAGAGAACACAGACAATTCACTGAAAAAGCAATTCAAGTGATCAATAATATATGAAAAAAAATGTTTATCTTCACTAATAATCCTTGCAAATTGGGAGCATGGGATACCTGTTTTTTGCATATCAATTTGGCAAAGATTGAAAATAATACTTTAAACTCAACAGTAAAAAAATAACCCAGTTTAAAAATGGGCAAGGAGGGGGCTTCCCTGGTGGCGTAGTGGTTGAGAGTCTGCCTGCCGATGCAGGGGACACGGGTTCGCGCCCAGGTCTGGGAAGATCCCACATGCCACAGAGCGGCTGGGCCCGTGAGCCATGGCCGCTGAGCCTGCGTGTCCGGAGCCTGTGATCCACAGCGGGAGAGGCCACAACAGTGAGAGGCCCGCGTACCGCAAAAAGAAAAAAAAAAACGGCAAGGAGGGAATTCCCTGGCGGTCCAGTGGTTAAGACTGCGCTTCCAATTTAGGGGCGAGGGTTCGATCCCTGATTAGGGAACTAAGATCTCGCATGCCCTGTGATGTGGCAAAAAAAAAAAAAAAAAAAGTTGGGCAAGGAATCTGAATTGATCTTTCTCCAAAGATACATAAATGGCCAATAAGCACAAGAAAAGATGTTTAACATCATTAACCATAAGGGAAATGCAAATCAAAACCACAGTGAGATAGCACACATCCTAGGTTGGCTCTAATAAAGACAATAACAAGTATTGATGAGGATAGGGGTAAATTGGAACCCTCGTCTAGTGTTGGTGGGAATGTAAAATATTTTAGCCGCTTTGGGAAATAGTTTGACCTCAAATGGTTAAACATAGAACTAACCATATGACCCAGTAGTTCCATTCCTAGATCTATAGCCAAGCGAAGAAAGGAAAACATACATCCACATAAAAACTTACACACAAATAAGCAGCCCTATTCATAAGAGCCAACAAGTGAAAACACCCTCAAATGTCCATCAGCTGATGAATGGATAAATGAACGTTCATATTGATTGGAGTGTTAGGGACAAAAAGGAGTGAAGTACTGATATGTTCTACACCACGGAGGAACCTTGAAAACGTTATGCTGAGTGAAAGGAGCCCATCACGAAAGACTGTATTCTGTATCATTCCACTTAAGTGAAATGTCCAGAATAAGCAAGTCTATGCAGACAGAAATTATCAATGGACTCATGGTTGCCTAATGCTACCGGGGAGAAGGGACAGGAAATAGTACCTTTCTTTGCTGGAGGATAATTGGGCTGGTGCTTAGGGGGAGGAGGGGGCTTAAAGAGGTTAGACGCCCTGTAACTCAGTCCTAGAAATATACCTTAAAGGAAAAACTTGAGGTTTACAAAGATTCGTGTTTACAAATATGCACCAAATAATTATAGATAATAGCAGATACTTGGAAACAATCTAACTGTCTGACCATAAGGAAATGGTAAATCCTAAAAAAAGGCAACATTATGCAATGATTAAAATCATGATTTTGAGGAGCACTTCATAACAAAGGAGCACTTCTATCACTTCATGATAGAGTATTAAGTGAGAAAACATGATAGCCTATGTGTGCCACTGTGCAGAAAAGGGTTAGCATGGCAGACCTGAGGCTGCTTTCCTTAGGAAGACCTGCTTGCAAGGTTGGCCCCTGCCTGGTCTCTGGGAGCTTGGCTCTTGGAGTGTTCCTTTCATCCCCTAAGTGATGAAGTTGGCTCGCTGTGTCTAAACTAATGGCGAAAACCATGTGGTTTGCAATGAACACCTGCTTTCCTTTCGGCAGCCTGGAATTTTGGTATGTGCTAGGCAGAAGGTGCCTTTGTGATCAGCCCCTAATAAAAACCATGAATTTGATTTTCTAATGGGCCAACCTGGGCAGTGACACTGCATGCATGTTGCTGCATTTTTCTTGCTGGGGGAGGAGTGTGCTTTGTGTGACCCGTCATAGGACAGAGAAAGCATAAGGAAGCCTGCACGTGGATTCCTCCAGACTCTACCTCTGCTTCCCCATGATCCAGCTATGTATCTTTACTAAACTGCTGTCATAAATCTTAGCTGTTGAGTGCAACTGTATGCTGAGTCCTGTGAAACTCCAGACATGGGGCTGGTCTGGGGAACTCCCTACTCAGCCACTAATGTGGGAAGTAACAATATGCATATATTGTAAAATAGGTGGGCAGGAAAGAAACCAATCACAGTGGCTGTTTTGGAGTTGTGTTATTAGGACTGACTTTTTTTATATTTTTCGTATTTTATATATTTTCCATGTTGGAAAATATATTACTTTTACTTTCAGAAAAAATGAGTTTTTAAAACATTTTCTGTTGTATTAGACGTTTGTCATCATTTTTAGAGTGGCTGACCTCTGAAGGGGCATCTCTTGTTTTCCCTCAGGGTTGCAATCCCCTCGCACAGACTGGCCGGAGCAAACTGCAGAATCAGAGGGCTGCCTTGAACCAGCAGATCCTGAAAGCCGTGCGGATGAGAACGGGAGCGGAGAACCTTCTGAAGTAGGTGTCTGCTGGCTCTACCACCTTGGCTGGGAGCCCGGACTCTCCTGAGCCTGTCCATCTAGTTCCTAAACTCCCAGGCCTGCCCAGCTTCCTCTCTCAGCTCTTGGTTTTAGCTTTGAGTTTCCTCCTCATTTCTGGCACCTGGAGCGGGCCCTGTCTCGCCTAGAGCTTGGTTGTGTCAAAGAGAAGTATTTTACACAGCCTGTCTGTGTGTTTGGAATAGAAGGGCGATGGGGGAAGTCCAATGATCTGATTACTGTTTGTTTTCCCTGCTTTCTTTGGGACCTGTTTTCTCTACTGCGTAGCACAATGCCTGATCTAGAATCACTGCTTGCTAAATATTTGTTGAATGTATAGAGAAAAGAAAGGCAACACAACATTGTAAATCAACTATACTTAGGTTAAAAACGTTAGATTTGAAAAACTAGAAAGGAAAAAAAAAAAAGAAAGAAAGAAAAGGAAGGCAGAAAGGAGGGAATAGGAGCCTTTCAATTGCCAGTGTCCATCTTTAATGAGAGGGGCCCAGTACAGCTCTGGGCTCTTGGGGCACTCATTATTATTCTCTGATGGTAACATAGTTACTTATCAATCATAGAACTCACAGAGGCCTTACCTGTAGGCAGCTCTAAGCCCTTCCCACACCCTTCAATGCAGTGCAAGATGATGTGGCAGCTTCCTCTTGTTTACAAAGAGTTCAGACCTCTTCAGAGCTCTAGTGGTGACTCTTGCCAGCCCCACGCTGCCTTCTGCACTGGGTATGGAGGCAGGCAGTATGTCTGCTGCCCGGCTAAGTGAGACAGATGCTTCCTGGAGCCTCAGAAAGACATGTGGAGTGTTTGCTGGGACCCAGAACCTGGAAACCTGGCAGGATATGGATAATGGGTGTTCCCAGTAGGTCTGCTTCACTGTTGAAGACCTTAGGGAGCCCTGAGGCTGATTGGAGGCTGTTGGGAAAAACAAATACACCAAACCAGGTGGATTGATAAAAGAGCCACAAGACTCTGGTGGTCACATACATGTACGAATAGTGTGATCTGCTGTCCCACGTGGGCCGCTCACCCGAGCACTCAGTAAAGACAAGAGGAGGGTTTCTCACCATGAACTAGGAGTAAATTCATGTCTGAATCGGTCTGTATTTGTTGGTTAGGAAAGATCTCTGAGGTATGAAATGGGGGAAAAGAGAGACGCAGGACAGCATGCCCTGCGTATGTGTTTAAAAAATATGTGCATGTGCTTTTGTGTATGCATAGACATTTTCCAAAAGGGGCGAAGAAAAAGCTGTTAGTAGAGTGGGCTCTTGGGAGTAAGACCAGGGTTGGGTGGGTAGACGTGACTTGTCACTTTATCCTTTCAGTGTTTGAATGTTCTTTTAACAAAGTGCGTGGATTACTTTCATGCATTTTTATAGTGAAATACTGCAAAGGCCTAGAAGAATAATATAAGCAACCCACTGTCCCTGGGTCAGGAACAACAGTGCTGTGCCTGTGTTGGTTTTGTTGCTCATGGACTAGCAGAGGATGCAAGTCCTGGGGTGGCCAAGTGTCTGGGAACCTCTTCTCCAGCTACTTCTGTAACAGGGTGGAAGGGAGGCTGTTCCTGGAGCAGACTGGGGAAAATACGGTAACATTCCACCTTTTGAAACGGCTGACCGTGTCCCTGTCCCCAGAGAAGTCTGGACATGGGAGTTGTCAGGTCTGCTGCACAGCGGGCCTCAGCGGCCAGTACAGCTCGAGAGAGGCCCCCAATTTTGTTTGTTTGTGGTTTTTTTTCTTTGGCTGCAGTGGGTCTTTGTTGCTGCGTGTGGGCTTTCTCTAGTTGTGGCGAGCGGGGCTACTCTTTGTTGCGGTGCGTGGGCTTCTCATTGCGGTGGCTTCTCTCATCGTGGAGCACGGGCTTTATGCGTGTGGGCTTTAGTAGTTGCAGCACGTGGGCTCAGTAGTTGCAGCGGGCGGTCTCTAGGGTGCGTGGGCTTCGGTAGTTGTGGTGCATGGGCTCAGTAGTTATGGCTTGC
The DNA here is from genome assembly GCF_003676395.1 of Aethalodelphis obliquidens. Classification (NCBI taxonomy): domain Eukaryota; kingdom Metazoa; phylum Chordata; class Mammalia; order Artiodactyla; family Delphinidae; genus Aethalodelphis; species Aethalodelphis obliquidens. The sequence continues at coordinate 3,606,482 of NW_020837987.1, read as the reverse complement.
GGGCGCTAGAGTGCAGGCCCAGTAGTTGTGGCACATGGGCTTAGTTGCTCTGTGGCATGTAGGATCCTCCTGGACCAGGGATCAAACCCATGTCCCCTGCACTGGCAGGCGGATTCTTAAGCACTGCGCCACCAGGGAAGTCCAAACCCCCGATTTTGGGAAGTCCTGCCGTGTGCTGAGCTTGCTGTGCTGAGGACGCTGCAGGTGTGGTCCCCCTGGTGTGTTTTGTGGCCTTGGGTTTTGGTTGACACCTTGCCAGGCCAGCTGTGCGGCCGAGGGGGCAGGTGGGCAGCTCTGACCCTGTGCCTGTCCATTCACGCAACAAATGGATTTACTGAGCACCTACTAAGTGGCAGGCCATGTCTGAGATGTGAGGGGATAAGGCCGCAAGCAATTCAGACGAGGCCCTGCTTTCCTGATGCTTAATCTCTCGTAGGGGAAACCGAAATACACAAGCAAACAAATCCATTCACGTCAGGAGGTGATGTTTTCTAGGGCACCGATGAAAGGGAAATGTGATAGAGGCTGATGCAGTGTGATGTGGCCTTGGAGACGGAGGGTGGTCAGGGAGGCCCCCTCTGGCCAGGGCACTTGGCGTTGCTAAGGTGGGGCCTAGGGCGGTTTTGTCTGTCTTGCTCTGTTAATGACACCAGCAAACAGCCTCTCTGAGGCTCATTGTCTGGTCAGCAGTTGTTGAGCTGGCGGGGTGGGGGTGGAGTGAGGTTGTTAATGATTCTTGCAGTGACCTAAAAGCTCAAAGTGCCCCTCTCTTGGGAATGTTGTCAGAGGAAACCCTAAAGGTATTTATTAATCTGACTTAACCGGCACCAACGGTTTCCCGAAAACAAATAGGGCGTGTAGCCGAGCCCAGCTCTGGCCCGTGAGTGTTTCTGGGTGGCCGATTAGGTGATTGTCCCTGCCAGCAAAGGGTAGTTTCAGTCATAAACCGGGCCCTGCTGTCCTGTCGGTCTGTTTTCAGGTTCCTAAACGTCCTACTGTTGCTCCCTGATAAAGGCAGAGCAGTTGGAATGTTTGGGGGAGTGGGCGTTTGGGAAAATGTCCCCCCAAATGCAGGAACGTGAGGATCCCAGTCCTTACCTGCATCGGTCAGGGAGCTTTGAGTCTGGGCGGGTGCTCTGAGGGGCCTGGTTTTCTACCCCTTCGAGGCCTTCTTCTCCGATCCGTATCGGCCAAGAGTCCATGAGCTTCCTGGAGTCTGATTAGGAAGATATCAGATATTTTCAATGTGCTTTTTTAGGCTAAGCAAGGATAATATTCTCTCTCTTTTCCTAGCTCCCTTCCCTCCCTTGAGAAAAGCTGGGGTAGGAACGTGATGTTTCTGAAAAACAGATGGCCTCTGTGAAATTTAAAGCAGGTTGCCACATAGTTCAATTTTAACTAACTGGTTCTTTGAACAAGGGTGGGTCATTTAATATCTTTGGGCTTCAGGTTCCCTTCTCGGGGCCAGGTGCGCATGGAAAAGAGTGAAGGGGGCTGGGACTGGTGCTGTGATGCGTTAGGGAGTGGTGGGGACTGCAGTAAAGAGCAGAGCATATGCTCTCTGGAGAGGGGGCAGCTACAGTGTGGCCCATAGAGGGGGCAGGGCCAGGGTTGCCAGATCATCAGTTTTGCTTTGTTTTGTTTTTTTCAGGAGAAGAGAGAGAGATCTGACTTTTGTCCCCTTTTTTATCTTCTGATAGTTGAATTTTAAAATATCGGCAACTAATTCAAGGGGGAAGAAATAACACCCTGAGAATCAAGTGAGCAAGTCCCGTGGACCTCCAGTTTGCAACTTCTGGACCAGAGGGTCGTGAAGTTCTGGGACAGGGGTGCCCTGGGGTGATTTGGGCTGTATGAGAGTGACTTGAGGTTAATGACCGCTCACACTGTCAGTTCTGAGAGGGGCTGGTGTCTGGGCAGTGGGGTGTACGAGCCAAAACCTTGGGGGCCTGCACCAACTCTGAGGCCTGCCTTTCTACACTGAGAGATGGGCTGGAAGCAGGTGTCCTGCCAGACCGGCTGATCTGCTGCCTTAGCCAGGTGGCCACATGAGGGCACTGGGCAATACTTGCTCTAGCTTTCCTGAATCCCTGGCAGAGCAGGATTTGGGGTCAGACAGATTAAGGCCAAACTGTTCCAGTAAGGTCTGTGAAGCTGGTACAAGCCTGTGTTGCCTGTCAACAAGCCTGTTCCTGGAGGGACAATGTTACTAAAAGACTTGGGAGAAAAATTACACTAAAATAAATGGATATTCATGGGTCAGAATGCAAATTCATGTACATCTTTAAGACAAAACATGGGGATGTTAGAGAAGTTTTGGACTCGGGGCAAAGAAACCATACATCCCATGGGGTGTCTATGGTGGAAAAGGTCTCAGAGGCTCCAACTTGAGGGACATGCCTGGATGTTGTCAGTGGCCTCAGGAAATCATAGACTGTGGCCTTCTTTTTCCTGTTCACATATGGTGGCTTGATCACTCAGAGTAAGTTGGACACCTTTTCATTCTTTTTTTAAAGTTTTTTTAAAAATAAATTTATTTATTTATTTTTGGCTGCGTTGGGTCTTCGTTGCTGCACACGGGCTTTCTCTAGTTTTAGCAAGCAGGGGCTTCTTGTTGCAGTGCACGGGCTCTAGGCTTGTGGGCTTCAGTAGTTGTGGCACGCAGGCTCAGTAGTTGTGGCTCACGGGCTCTAGAGCGCAGGCTCAGCAGTTGTGGCGCATGGGCTTAGTTGCTCCACGGCATGTAGGATCTTCCCAGACCAGGGCTCGAACCTGTGTCTCCTGCGTTGGCAGGCAGGATTCTTAACCACTGCACCACCAGGGAAGTCCCACCTTTCCATTCTTGACTTTTGCAGTATGTGTATGCTCTTTAGGAAAAACCCAAGGGAGACGGCCTCTCCTTGGTGGTCCAGGCCAGAAGGAGGCCGTGGAGAACATGGGCAGGGAGACCCTGGGCAGGAGAGGGCTGAAACACCCTACTGCCTCATCCTGGTCGGTCTCAGGGCCTCTTTTGGCTGTAACATCAGTTATCAGACCACAGGGGTTTCAGAGTAGAAGCGCACCCAAGTGAAAGCTGAGAAAACCCATGTTCTTCCAAAAAGGCCCCTAGAAGGGATTCATTTTTACCCAGAAAGGCAGCCCAGGTGCAGAGCACCAGTACTGAGGAGCCCGAGGTTCTGGTCTTCATCCCTGATTTGGGCCAGCTCTTCCCCCAGCTGGGGCGCAGGGGAACTGGGCACACCCACCGTGTTGAACCGGTGGCAGCTCATTCGAGAAGCCCCCCTCCACCAGTGAATCCGTGAGAAATCATGACCTGTACTAGGAACAGCACACGTTCTAGGGTTCCTTTCTGAATCAGCGTTGCACCGTAAGGTCAGCATTGTGGAAACCCACCCTGAGAGCCCCACCTGGCTACCAACTTTTTCCGGAGTGACGCATGACTCTCATGAAGAGGTCCATGTCCGAAGAGGTCATTGATTTGTTGCAAATCCTAAATCTCAAATTGTTGCCAAGTCTAGAATAAGTAGCAGATCCGTATCTAGAGGTGGGAAAATCAGGAGTTGGCATATTTGGAGGTTCTCCAGGGGTTTGGGTGGGGGTCTTAGGGCCTCAATTGTCATATTTAAGCTGGACCCATTCTGTCGCTGAGAACCAGTCACACCCCCCCATACCCCAAACCCCCAGCCCCATCCCCGACTCACACACCATTGCTTCTAGAGAGTGGTCTTTACTCTGCCCTTTTTTCTTTCATCAGCTGAAATTGAAAGCCTCCACCGTGTGGAAAGGACAACGTCAGGTTCCAAGAGAAACAGTAGGAAAAGGTCTTGTCCCTCCAGGATTTATAATTGTTTGTCTTGCCTCACTCTAACATGTATTGGAGGCACCCTGACACACTCGTACAGCATGTAAGATTAAAACAGGAGCGAGTGAGGATATGGGGGCAGGAGGAAGAAGATTAAAAGAGATTTAGCTGGAAGTAAGGCTACTACACTCTACAAGCTCTTATATCCTCTGTTAGATGTGGGCCATGTTTGTCTCCGAGTTTTCCGGCAGGCAGTAAGAAGGGAATGTGACCTGGAACACATTTCATACCCATTAGCTGGAAGCAGACCATTTGCTAAGAAGAAGTTGTTCCCAATACCGAGGGCTGGGAGGATTTCCTCCCTTGTACCCTCGTAGACTTTATCAGCTAGTGAATCAGTCATGTTCTCAATAACATCTCTGTAGCTCAGGTTTTACAAGGGGCAGATTGTGAACCATGGTGCGTAATGGAATCAATTCAGTGGGTTGCTGTGGTATAATAAAAAATAAATATTTGGTCTTTGTGCCTGGTTCCTGGCACAGTGCACCTAAAACAGTTGGAACCTCCTGCATGTGTTTTGTATGCTAATGCGATGACACCTGATGGGGGTAGGGGGCCTTCAGAAGGGGGAGCTATTTGCCAGAATAGACCAAGCCTGTTTAGAGGGTTGGAACTTTCAGCCTCACCCCTGGACTTCTGGGAAGGAGAGAGGGGCTGGAGATTGAGTTCAGTCACCAGTAGCCAATGACTTCATCAATTATGCCCCGGTAATGAAACCTCCATTAAACCCCTAAGTGATGGGGAACTTCCAGGTTGGAGAACACATCGAGGGCCAGGGAAGGAGGTCTTCCTGCAGAGGGGATGGTGGCTCCTCTCCCTCCTCGGCCTGTGGATCTCTTCCATCTGGCTGTTCCTGAGCTGTATCCTTTAAAAATAAACCCCAATAAATGGAAGTAAAATGTTTTCCTGAGTTTTCTGGGTCATTCTACTGAATTTTTTTTTAACATCTTTACTGGAGTATAATTGCTTTACAGTGGTGTGTTAGTTTCTGCTTTATAACACAGTGAATCAGTTATACATATACATATGTTCCCATATCTCTTCCCTCTTGCGTCTCCCTCCCTCCCACCCTCCCTATCCCACCCCTCTAGGTGCTCACAAACCACCGAGCTGATCTCCCTGTGCTATGCGGCTGCTTCCCACTAGCCGTCTATCTATTTTATGTTTGGTAGTGTGTATATGTCCATGCCACTCTCTCACTTTGTCACAGCTTACCCTTCCCCCTCCCCATATCCTCAAGTCCATGCTCTAGTAGGTCTGTGTCTTTATTCCCGTCTTACCCCTAGGTTCTTCATGACATTTTTTTTTTCTCTTAGATTCCATATATATGTGTTAGCATACGGTATTTGTTTTTCTCCTTCTGACTTACTTCACTCTGTAGGACAGACTCTAGGTCTATCCACCTCACTACAAATAACTCAATTTCGTTTCTTTTGATGGCTGAGTAATATTCCATTGTATATATGTGCCACATCTTCTTTAGCCATTCATCTGTTGATGGACACTTAGGTTGCTTCCATGTCCTGGCTATTGTAAATAGAGCTGCAATGAACATTGTGATCCAATGAACATTGTGATACATGAATCCAATGTGATACATGAATCCAATACATGAATCATGTGATACATGAATACATGAATTTTGAATTATGGTTTTCTCAGGGTATATGCCCAGTAGTGGGATTGCTGGGTCGTATGGTAGTTCTATTTGTAGTTTTTTAAGGAACCTCCATACTGTTCTCCATAGTGGCTGTACCAATTCACATTCCCACCAGCAGTGCAAGAGTGTTCCCTTTTCTCCACACCCTCTCCAGCATTTATTGTTTGTAGATTTTTTGATGATGGCCATTCTGACTGGTGTGAGATGATACCTCGTTGTAGTTTTGATTTGCATTTCTCTAGTGATTAGTGATGTTGAGCATCCTTTTATGTGCTTGTTGGCAGTCTGTATATCTTCTTTGGAGAAATGTCTATTTAGGTCTTCTGCCCATTTTTGGATTGGGTTGTTTGTGTTTTTGTTATTGAGCTGCATGAGCTGCTTGTAAATTTTGGAGATTAATCCTTTGTCAGTTGCTTCATTTGCAAATATTTTCTCCCATTCTGAGGGTTGTCTTTTGGTCTTGTTTATGGTTTCCTTTGTTGTGCAAAAGCTTTGAAGTTTCATTCGGTCCCATTTGTTTATTTTTGTTTTTATTTCCATTTCTCTAGGAGGTGGGTCAAAAAGAATCTTGCTGTGATTTATGTCATAGAGCGTTCTGCCTATGTTTTCCTCTAAGAGTTTGATAATGTCTGGCCTTACATTTAGGTCTTTAATCCATTTTGAGTTTATTTTTGTGTACGGTGTTAGGGAGTGTTCTAATTTCATACTTTTACATGTACCTGTCCAGTTTTTCTAGTGAATTATTGAAACTGAGAAGGGGGTTATGGGAACCTCTGATTTGTAGCTGGTTGGTCAGAAGTTCAGGTGCCCTCCCCCTGCCCCCACCTGCTTGCAACTGACCACCGAAGTGGGAGCAGCCTTGTGACACTGAGCCCTTAACCTGTGGGGTCTCTTCTAACTCTGGGAGTTGGTGTCAGAATTGAATTGAATTATTGGGCACCCAGTTGGTGTCAGAGAATCAGAAATGGAGAGTTTCAAACATTATTATTTTTAAAAAAGAAGTTATTAGAGTTCGAACAGAATATCTTGGAGAGCATCACATGTATGGCAGAGTATGGTTTTGTGAGACTTTTGTTTTTGGGGGCGGGAGGTGTATGTGTGTACCGTGCTGTGATATAAATGCATTTCTTACTGGTGATCGTGCCCTTCTCCAAAAAAAATTCCCAACCCAATGACATTCACCAACTGAGCTTCCAATATCTCCTTGCCTGGCTGGGGAGTCCAAACGTGCATGTGTGAAAACTTACTGGGCAGTGAGAGGGCAAGTGCTATCTTATCTGCAGCCAGGCCACAGCTGCTCTTTCTGAGGGGGCATAAGCTCGTTGGTTGGTCATGGAGAACGAGCTGAAGCAAGGGAGGGGGAGAGAGGGAGAGAGAGAGAGAGAAGGGAATATATATGCACCACGGAGAGAAACTGATGGGCCCAAATGTGTGCAAGGCAGGGGAAGCCCCAGGGGAGAGGGCCAACTGCAGGGGAAGTGGTTTAGCGCTTTGCTGTCTGGAGGAAAGGTGGACAGGTGGTGAGCAAAGCTGGCCAATGACAGGTAGATGGATTTTCATCAGCTGAGGAGGAGAAGGTAGTCAGGTACTGTCTCTCTGGCTGGCTGGAGCTCTTGGCTGGTGACCCATTTCACGGATGAGGACAGTTCTGGTACCTGGCCTGAGCCATGGCTGAGGACTTGCCAAAATGGTTCAAGGAAATGTGCTCAGCAAGACCTGGCTTAGAACTGGGTTTTTACCGGGGTTTATTTTTAAAGGATACAGCTCAGGAACAGCCAGGTGGAAGAGATCCACAGGCCGAGGAGGGAGAGGAGCCACCATCCCCTGTGCAGGAAAACCTCCTTCCCTGGCCCTCGATGTGTTCTCCAACCTGGAAGTTCCCCATCACTTAGGGGTTTAATGGAGGTTTCGTTACTTCATTACCGGGGCATAATTGATGAAGTTATTGGCTACTGGTGACTGAACTCAATCTCCAGCTAGCACCTGTAAGGTCTTCGAGTAGGTGGCAGAACCCCTGCTTTGAGAATTTGGGTAAAGTTTGTTTCTCCATCCTGCTTAACACTGTTCCATTCAACGGATATAGCACATTTTGCTTATCCATTTGCCAGTTAGATATCTGGATTCTTTCTACTTTGGGGGCTATTAGGAATAATACTACTATAAACATTCACACTCTTGTCTTGGTTTGGACATATGTTTTCATTTCTTTCGTATAGATTCCTAGGAGTGCAATTACTTGGTTGTATGCTAAGTTTATGTTTTAACATTTTTTGAAACTACCCAGCTGTTTTCCCAAGTGGCTATGTCATTTACATTCAGCAGTGCACGAGGGTTCTAGTTTCTCTATACATCCTCACTAACACTTGTTATTGTTTGTCTTCTTTATCATAGCCAATCTAGTAGTTGTGTATTGGTATCTTATTATGGTTTTAACACGCGTTTCCCTGTTGACTAAAGACTTTGAGCATCTTTTCATGTGCGCTTATTAGCCATTCATAGAACTTCTTTAGTAAAACGTTTATTCAAATCTTTTGCCCATTTTATGAATTCAGTAAAGTTGCAGGATACAAAATCAATATACAGAAATCAGTTGCATTTCTATACACTAATAATAAACTATCAGAAAGATAAATTAAGAAAACAATCCCAACACTCCTACAGCGTTGGTGGGTCTGTAAGTTGGTACAGCCACTATGGAAAACAGTATTGAGATTCCTCAAATATTAAGAAGAGAATTGCCACACGACCTATGTACTCCACTTCTGGATATTTATCTGAAGAACACAAAAACACTAATTTGAAAAGATATATGTACCCCTATGTTCATTGCAGCGTTATTTACAATAGCCAAGATATGGAAACAACCTAAGTGTCCATCAATGGATGAATGGATAAAGAAAATGTGATACACACACACACAAACACATACACCACGGACTATTACTTAGCCATAAAAAAGAATGAAATCTTGCCATTTGCAGTAACATGAATGGACCTTGAGGGCATTATGCTAAGTGAAGTAAGTCAGACAAAGACAAATACTATGTGATCTCACTTATATGTGGAATCTAAAACAAAACAAACAAAAACTCCTAGGGACTTACCTGGTGGTCCAGTGGCTGAGACTCCATGCTCCCAATTCAGGGGGCCCAGGTTCGATCCCTGGTCAGGGAACTGGATCCCACATGCCACAACTAGGAGTTTGCATGCCACAAGTAAAGATCCTGTGTGCCACAATTAAGAGATCCCGTGTGCCGCAACTGAGACCTGGCACAGCCAGATAAATAAATAAATAAATATTTAAAAAAATAATAAAAAAAACAAACCAAACAAAAACCCCCAAGCGCCTAGATACAGAGAACAGATGGGTGGTTGCCAGAGGTGGGGGCTGCAGGGGAGATGAAATGGGTGAATGTGGTCAAAAGGTACAAATTTCCAGTTATAAAATAAGTCATGGGAATGTGATGTACAGCATGGTGACTATCGTTACTAATACTGTACTGTATGTTTGAAAGTTGCTAAGAGAATAGATCTTAAAAGTTCTCATCACAAGAAAAAAATTCTGTAACTAAGTATGGTAACACATGGCAAATAGACTTATTGTGGTGATCATTTTGAAAATATACAAATATAGAATTATTATGTTGTGTACCTGAAACTAGTATAATGTTGTATGTCAATTATAATCAACTAAAAAAAATCTTTTGCCCATTAAAAAAAATTGAGTGGTCTTTTTGTTATTTAATTAACAGAACTCTTTATATATTCTGGATACAGATTCTTTATCAGATATATAATTTGCAAATATTTTCTCCCAGTCTGTCTTTTTTCATTGTTTTATTTAGATGGTATCTTCTGAAGCACAGAAGTTTTTAAATTTGTTGAGTCCAGTTAATCGATTTCTTTTTTTTCTTTATGTGCAGTTTATTTTTTATTTTCTATTTTTTTTGGCTGCGTTGGGTCTTCGTTGCTGTGCACAGGGTTTCTCTAGTTGCGGCGAACGGGGGCTACTCTTTGTTGCAGTGCACTGGTTTCTCATTGTGGTGACTTCTCTTGTTGCGGAGCATGGGCTCTAGGCACGCAGGCTTCAGTAGTTGCAGCAAGCAGGCTCAGTAGTAGCGGCACGCAGGCCCTAGAGTGCGCAGGCTTCAGTAGTTGCAGCACGTGGGCTTAGTAGTTGTGGCACGTGGGCTCTAGGGCATGCAGGCTTCAGTAGTTGTGGCACACGGGCTCAGTAGTTGTGGCTTGTGGGCTCTAGAGCACAGGCTCAGTAGTTGTGACACACGGACTTAGCTGCTCCACAGCATGTGGGATCTTCCCGGAGCAGAGATTTAACCTGTGTCCCCTGCATTGGCAAGTGTATTCTTAACCACTGCGCCACCAGGGAAGTCCTCAGTTGCTTCTTTTATGGATTGTGCTTTTGGTGTGTAGCTAAGAATACTTTGTCAAACTCAAGGTCATGAAGATTTTCTTCTAGAAGTTTTGGAGTTTTTGCTCTTTTACTGAGGTCTCTGATCTATTTTGACTTAATATTTGGTTTGGTGTAAAATTTAGATTGAGATTTATTTTTTGCCTATTGTGCAGAAAAGAGTTATCATAGCCGGCCTGAGACGGCTATCCTTAGAAAGCCCGGCTTGCAAGGTTGATGTTTGGCTGGTATCTGGAAACTTAGATTTCAGGAGAGTTCCCACCGTTCCCAGAACTGATAAGAGGAGCTCGCTATACTTAAACTATTTGCACAAACAATGTGGTTTATATTGAATACCGCTTTCCTTCTAGGAGTCTTGAATTTTGGAACATGCTAGGCAGAGGCGTCTACCTGACCAGCCCCCAGTAAAAACCCCAGTGAGCTTCCTTGGAAGATAGCATTTTCACGTGCGTTGTTACAACTGTTTGCTGAAGGAATTAAGCATGTCCTGTGTGACTCCTTTGGGAGAGAGGACGCTTAGCGCCTGTGCCTGGTTTCCTTCAGACTTCACCCCATGCACCTTTCCCTTAGCTGATTTTGCTTTGTGTCCTTTTGCTGTAATAAATCAGAGCAATGCGTACAACTATATCCTGAGTCCTATATCCTGCAAGTTCTCCTAATAAATCACTGAGCCTGGCGGTGGTCTTGGGGGCACTGACGTGCCTAGGGATGTCCAATTGCTTCAGCATCATTTGTCAGAAAGACTTTTTCCCCCTTGAATTTTCTTGTCACCTTTGTCAAAAGCAATTCACCATAAATGTAAGGATGTATTTCTGGATTCTGTTCAGTTCCATTACCTTTCCTTATGCCAATACCACATCTTGATTACTGAGGCTTTATAGTAAGTTTTAAAATCAGATAGCATAAATCCTCTAACTTTGTTCTTTTTCAAACTTCTTTGGCCCTTCTAGGCCCTTTGCATTTCCATATAAATTTTAGGCTCAGTTTGTCAATTTCTACTAAAAAGCTTACTAGCGTTTTGATTGGAATTGCTTTGAATTGATAGATCAATTGGAGAGAATTGACGTCTTGACAATAGTGAGTCTTCCAATCCAAAAACATGAAATGTCTCTCCATTAAATATCACAGCAACGTTTTGAAGTTTTCAGTGTACAAGTCTTATGCTTCTTTTCTTAATTTTATTCCTAAGTATTTTAATCTTTCTGATACTATTTTGAGTGAAATTTCATTCATTTCATTTCATTTCATTTCAAGATTGCTCATTGCTAGTATATAGAAAAAAAATTGATTTGTATATTTTGAATTGTATCCTGTGACCTAACTAAATTTATTAGTTCCAGTATTTGTTTTGTGGATGCCTGGGGATTTTATACATGCAAGATTATGACAGCTGTCAATAAAGACAGTTTTACTTCTTCCTTTCAATCTAGATGCCTTTCATTTCTTTCTTTATTTTATTGCTGCTGGCTTGAACCTCCAGTATGGTGTTGATTAGAAGTGGCATAAATGGACATCTTTGCCTTGTTCCTGATCATAAGGGGGAAAGCATCAATCTTTCACCATTAAGTATGATGTTAGCTGTGGGTTTTTGTAGATGCCCTTTATCAAGTTTTGTAAATTATCTTTTATTCCTAGCTTGTTATGGATTTATTTTATTTTATTTTTTTGCGGTATGCGGGCCTCTCACTGTTGTGGCCTCTCCCGTTGTGGAGCACAGGCTCCGGACGCGCAGGCTCAGCGGCCATGGCTCACGGGCCCAGCCGCTTCGCGGCATGTGGGATCTTCCTGGACCGGGGCACGAACCCGTGTCCCCTGCATCGGCAGGCGGACTCTCAACCACTGCGCCACCAGGGAAGCCCCTTGTTATGGATTTTTATCATAAATCTGTGTTGGACTTTATCACATGCTTTTATTCCTGCATCTGTTGAGATGACAATTTATTTTTTGTCCCTTATTCTGTTGATATAGTATGTTACATTAATTGATTTTCGGATATTAAGCCAACCTTGCATTCCTGGGATAAATCCCACTTGGCCGTGATGTATAATCCTTTGTATATGTTGCTAGATTCAGGTTGCTAATATTTTATGGAGGATCTTTGCATATGTATTCATGAAGCATATTGATTGGTTATTTTGTTTTCTTGTGGTGTCTTCCTCTGGTTTTGGATCAGGGTGATATTGGCCTCATAGGATGAACTGGGGAGTGTTACCTCCTCCTCTATTTCTCATCCATTTCCTTTTAGGGGGAAAATTTATGGTGACTAGGAGCAACTCCTTTTTCTCTTCTCAAGGCTAATTCTTACAGAGTGGTCTTAGCATTCATGTCAGGCAGCTCAGTGTCATTGGCTATATCCTAGGTCCATTTATTGGCAGGTGTGGCTCAAAATGGAGCAGGTGCCCAGCATCCCTGAGACACCTTATCTGATCACATATGGCTCCTCCGTCTGCAGGCAGACCCTCAGAACTTCCCTATGGGGACAGCGTTGGGGTATCTGCTCGCCCGGCAGCTGGGATGCTTGCTGAGGTTGCTTCTCTCCCCGCTCTCTTTGAACAGAGCAGCCACGAACCAAAAGGTACGGGAGCAGGTGCGCCTGGAACTGAGCTTCTTGAACTCAGACCTGCAAATGCTGAAGGAAGAGCTGGAGGGGCTCAACATCTCGGTGGGAGTCTATCAGAGCACAGAGTAAGTGGGGGCAACACTTCTTTTGGATACTTTCTGAGCCATGGAACATGCCTGCATCAGGGATGGTGCACAGATAGGCCTGAGGGTGCGGCAGACCCCGCTTTGATCCAATTTGGGGTTGAGCAAGGTGTAGCAATTAAAGGGATGAACCCATGGAGTTTATTGGAAATACCTGGCCAGTTGGACAAGAAGGCATTTATTTGTCCTGGGGACACACGGGACATAGTTTTACGGGAGAGCTACGTGGCTGGGTCCAGGCGGGGAGATGGCGTCTCTCAGGTGGCCTGGGTGGTGGCTCTGTCATAAAGATGCCCTGGAAGGGCGGCTGTGGTTAGCTCTGAGAGCCAGCCTGCCAGATGGGTCCCAGGAATCCCTGCCTTCTTCCATCAGCCTCAGCACACGGTCTGACTCTGGGTCATTCTGTTGAAAAGAGTACAAAAACAGAAAAACTGCCTTTTATATCAAAGATGATGAGACCTTTGCAAGTTCCCTGAGGAGACAGTATGACTGAGACACTTTGGAAATGTCCCCCATTAAATATTGGAGAAACAAATGTTCTAATTCAGAAGCATCCCTCAGGGAGTGTTTACAGGAGACCAAACGTTGAGGTGTGACCTTCAGAAAAGCTCAGAGAGTCTCTCACCCCAAGGTGAGCTATCTTGGAAAGAAAAGTCCATCTTTAAGAAGAAATAACTTTGAGGGGACTTCCTTGGTGGTCCAGTGGTTAAGGCTCTGTGCTTCCAACGCAGGTGGCGTGGGATCGATCCCTGGCAGGGAACTAAGATCCCACATGCCGCGTGGGGCAGCCGTAAAAAAAAGAAAAAACTTTGAGCTCTAAAGAACAGTTTACATACTTTTCTGTGTGGGGAAGTGGTACTTCTCGAAAGATAAGGGAGTCCCAGGGGAAACCCAGTCAGAAAATAATTCCCTGGATTAACAGAATGAAAATGTTGGGGAACCTTGAGTCACCTTTGGAATGTACTTTTCCTGATTGTCCCCAATCCTCTGCACTGTCCCCGAGGTGTTTTTCTGAGTCACGTGTGAAACCTCTTCTCCTTTGGTGACTGTCCCTGAGCCAGCCCGTGTGTCCTGCCTCGCTTACCTGTGGGCTCCCAGTGCAGTCTGACACCTAATCAGAACAGTCAATGCACAGCTCCCCCCAGCCTATGCTCTGGTATTAAATTCCAGTGTTTTGCCCAAAGGTCAAAGTTCCTCCAGGAGGCAAGGCCGGGCCAAACTTTGGTGATAAATGTAGGATGTTTCATATTCCCCCCTCACCATACAGAAGCACAGGGCTGTCCATCACGAGGGTGTTCCCGAGAGACATGCAGTTAAGGCCCCCGTGTGACCACGGTGCAACTCTAAAGTGTCCAGTCGGTCCCCTGTGCATTGGGAAGAGGGGAGAGAGATGTGCAGATGCATAATGACACCTTGCATTTCCATCAGCCCCTCCTCCTGTTTTCAAAGCAGATTGGTTTTTTCTCAGCACGGTTGATTTTTAAACATTTCTATGAGGTAGGCAGGGAAGAAACAATCTCATTGTGCAGATGAGAAAACACAGGGAAGCCGGAAGTTACGGAAAAAGTTATATTAGCACAAGGTGGAGGGTGGGGCGCCCTGGCCCGGAGGCTTTGGGACGCTGGCTGCTCCTGGACAGTCACAGGGAGAGCCAGCCCCGTTGGGGTCAGGCCAGGAGCACGCTGGGGGCCAGAGGAGGGCAGCACAGCCTGTCTTCATCTCCTTCTAGCAGGATCCAGCTTTCCCTCAGGAAAGGGCTTTGGGGAAGCTATACACCCTGCTGGGCTTGCCTGCTTTCAGCTTAGCCCTGTTGTTTTCTGTCCCCCACAGAGGCAGCTTCAGCTTACAGCCTATTGTCCACTCACCCTGCCTGCATTCCTGGCCTCCTCCCCAGGCTGGGCTGAGCAACCCCAGGAGGTCTCCTGTTACAGGTCTGGGAGCGAAATCCCTGTTTGCAAAACATAGCTGAGCCCCATTCACTTCCTGTTAGCTCTGCCCCTAAGGCCACTCCCAGGGCAACCTGTTGGGTAACCAACTGGTGAGTGCGGGGAGAGGAGGTGGAGGGGAAACAGCCGGTCAGGATCTCACCCAGGGCTGGGAGCCAGGTGCGCTTAGGTGTCAGATGGGGCCCCTGCCTTCAAGGCCTTCCCTGTGCTGGGGATGGGATGCCTAGAGGGATACACCGTATAGGAGGAGGCCCTTGAGAGCCCAGAGCTGGAGGGCTGCAGGGGAGATGGGACCCGCTGCAGTGAGGAGAGGCGGAGGGGGATGGCGGTTGGGTGGAGCTGGTGGAGATGCTCCAGATGGTGGAGCAGTGGGCACACCAGGCACAGCCCCGGGTGCACAATAGGTTCTCAGCACAGTTACTCAAAGAAGTGTAGCGATTGGAGGGCTAAATCAGGGTGGAGCTGGTAGGGGCCTCATGTGTTAGGCTGGGTCGTTTAAAAGTTGCCGGGGACTGGGACCGGTTTTGGAACAGAGATGGGGACGTGACCCAAGTGGTCTTTATGGAAAATGAACTGGTGTGTGCTAGCTTGGCGGGGGAGAGCGGGTGGGGACCTGAGCTGGGCTGCTGGGGGAAGGCCGGGGGGTGCAAAGTGGCCGGGATACGGATGTTCATGTACCTTGCTGTGTTCCTTCTAGGGAGGCATTTACGATTCCCCTGATTCCGCTTGGCCTGAAGGAAACCAAGGACGTTGACTTTTCAGTCGTTCTCAAGGTAAATCTCAAAGCGAGGGGCACTGGACTCACTGTTTAAAAGGGAAATGTAGAAGTTGTGTATCCCTTGAGAGTGCCCTTAGGCTCAATGTGCCCGTGTCCGTTGATTTCTGCAGGGTGGCCTTGAGCCCCCTCAGAGCCTGTCCCGTCCTTTCAGATGCTCCCTTTCATCTGGTCACTGAGGCTTCTGGGGAAGGGGTTGGAAACCCGGGCCAGTCCACCCCAGGTCAAAGAGGGTATATAACCAATTTAGGCCACGTTTTTGGAAGAATAGCCAAAGCTTTTGTCCCTCACATTTTATTGTGAAAATAGAAAAACTGAGAGAATTTGACAGTGGATCCCTGCACACTCACTACCTAGGTTCTCCCGTGAACATCTTGCTGTACTCACTTTATCACGTATTCGTCCATTTATGCATCCCTGAATCTATACATCAATCCATTTTATGTTTTGATACATTTCAAAGTAAATCAGGGAATTTCCTGGCGGTCCAGTGGTTAGGGCTTGGCACTCTCACTGTCGGGGCCCCGGGTGGAATCCCTGGTCGGGGAACTAAGATCCCACGAGGCACGCAGCTTGGCCAAAAAACAAAAACAAAAACACCCAAAAAACACCAAAACAAAGTAAATACTTGAATAGCTAGAGTTTATGGATCCCGCTGCTCCCTAATTCCTGGATGTCTACCTTCTCTTTTCTTTCTCTCTCCCCCTCTTTCTCCCTCCCTCCCTTCTTTCCTTCCATCTTTTTTTTTTTTTTCCTTCCAATAACAACCTTCTTGAGATATAATTCACACACCGCACAATTCACATCTTTAAAGTGAACGGTATCTGGCCTCCCCTTAGCCAGTGTGTCCCTGGCAAGCAGCGTTACTTGTAGGCCCATCTGTGTCTGTCACTGTGCAGGGTGCTGTTGAGGTCACAGGCCCTGCCTTTGCATGCCGTGGTTCAGTAGGGGATCCAGGTGGGAAGTGGAAGATGTGTTTTGATGGAGCCGCCCAGAGATGCCTTGGGGCCAGGAGAGGCCTCCCAGCGCCTGGAATGCTTTCCTCTTCCTCCTTGCCCCACATCCATCATTCTGAGTTGTACTGACTCACCTCAAACTTCCATTTAGGAGGAGAAAGTGGCGATGAGGTGGAAGGTAGTGCCTGTCTCTGAGCTTTCCAGCACAGGCATGGTGTATAGGAATGAATCCCAGCGTCGTGAAAAATGCTTCAGAGAATTTTGTTTCTTTTCACAGTAATCCTGCTAGTTGACTCATCTCGGACTGCTTTTAATTTAGAAAAGAAAAAAATGATGATATGGCATTTGGGGCCCTACACAATTTGTCCTTTTAAAAAGCAGTTGGTTAATGCTTCAGAAGCCTTTGCACTTGACCTCCAAGCTCAATCAGAGACTGCCTGAGTCCCTTGACATATAAGCCCTTTCACTCATGGCCTTGTGGACTGCTGCTTGTTTAAATCCATGTCCCGGGCCCTGTGAGTTTGGGGTTTATTTTGGAGTTTAAGAAGGGACATTGGATGCAGGATTGTCAAGGATTTTATTTTCTGGGTAGGAAACAATCCAGAGCTATATGGCAGCTTTTCACAGGTCCCCTGAACTTTTAGATGTGACACTTGCCACAGGTCTGTGAGACTCCAGACAATGCTTATGTCTGTGGAAGTGTTTTAGTTGCTTTTGTAGAATAGTTTCTTTTAAGATTTAGTTTGTTGCTTGGTGCCAGAGCTGCAAGAATGCAGGCATTTGGGGGTGTGGAGTAGGTGAAGGAGATTAAGAGGTACAAACTTGCAGTTATATAATAAGTAAGCCAGGGAGTTATAATATACAGCCTAAGGAATATGGTCACTAATACTGTAATAACTTTGGTGATAGATGGTTACTAGACTTGCTGTAGTGATCATTTCATAATGTATGCAAATGTCAAATCATATGTAATACATCTGAAGCTAGCATAGAACTGTAGTCAACTATGTTTCAATGAAACAACAAAAAAAAGACATACTTAGAACCACAAAATGTCTGAGTTTGGAAGGAATTGCAAAGGTTACCAAAAAATAAAGATAAAAATAAAGAACACAGGCATTTAAAAGGTAGACTCTTGGAGAAACTTGGGAATTTCATGGGCATCTGTAAGGATCCAAACATGTCATGTGCTGAATTCACATTAAAGCCAGTGGGGGAAAAAAAATCACATGTTGTGGGTATGGCCAAGTGCTATTCAGCTGAGGCTTCCAGCCATGTCATTTTAGCCTAAAAAGGACTCTACAAATGTCAGTCATACAAAAATGAGAATGTTTGGGGGATGTTCTGTTTTTCCTTCCACATTTGTCCTTGAGAGTAACACAGACAGGTGCCACAGAAGAGTTTGGCGACTGAATTAGGGCAATTCAAGTTGTCATTCAAATCTGTGTATCCATGAGATGTTTAATGGTCATTGAAGCTTCATGGTCTGATTTTTTTCTGTTTTAAATAAATGGACTTTAAAATGACTTCACAAAAAACACGATCAAAATCAATTCCCTTTCAGAGAATTCACGTTTTGTTTTGCTTTTAAATATGTCTTTATTAATTTATTTTTCCTACTGAGAACAGTATTGCAAAACATTCAGAAAATATCAAGACATGTAAAGATCCCTCACAGCCACACACCTCCCTCCCCCGCCCCCCGTCTCCCCACTGAGCTATGTAACTTGCTCAGTACTTAATCTGTGAGCACCCGATCTTGTCCTCTGATCAGGGGCCTGCCTTAGGAGGCTGTGAGACTCCTGTGATCTGTTCAGGCTTAGCATGGTGTCTTCTGGTAGTAGGTGCTAAATAAGGTAACTATTAATTTCATTCTTTTTAAAAAATATTTACTTATTTATTTGGTTGTGCTGGGTCTTAGTTGCGGCTCACAGGCTCCTTAGTTGTGGCTCACCGGCTCCTTAGTTGCAGCTCGCTGGCTCCTTAGTTGTGGCATGCATACTCTTAGTTGCAGCATGCATGTGGGATCTAATTCCCTGACCAGGGATTGAACCCGGGCCCCCTGCATTGGGAGTGCAGAGTCTTATCGACTGTGCCACCAGGGAAGTCCCAATTTCATTCTTAAGGCAGCTTTCAAATACTGTTGTCAGCAGCTCTCTGAGCACGTTTGCACACTTTGCTGAATATTCCCTTTGGATAAATTTCTGGACGAGGATTTGGTAGGTCAAAGGTACATGTTAGGGATTTCCTTGGCGGTCCAGTGGTTAAGACTCTGTGTTTCCACTGCAGGGGGCACTGGTTCGATCCCTTGTCAGGGAACTAAGATCCCACATGCAGCACAGCCAAAAAAAAAAAAAAAAAAAAAAAAAGATACATGTTACCTAATTACCCACCAGAAGTAAGTGGTCCTGCCTTACATTCCCACAGTGTATGACTGCTTACATTGGGTATCGCTTATCATTTTGATTTTGTGAGGTCAGGCAAAAATGATATCATGACAGTTTGCATTGTACTAGAGTTCCCGCTTTTGTTCATTTGTCCTTCATATGTGTCCTTTTGGAAATACCTATTTCTGTCCTTTGTCTGCTTTACCATGGAGTTGCTTTTAAGAGTTCTTTTACATATGAAGGAGAGTAATGCTTGGTTATGTATGTTACAAATATTTCTCCCAGTAGGTTCTCTCCTTTAACTTGTTTTACAAGCAATACCAGTTTAAAAAGTACACCTTTTTTTTTTTCAAACAGATTTTGTGTTATTAAGCTTAACAGTTCTTCCCTTGACAATTCTTCCTTGATAACATGTTCAGAAAGGCATTCTCCACATCAAGAAGACATAAATATTTTGCTATAGTTTCTTCCAGTGCTTTAACATTTTTTTAACGTTAAATCTTTAATCAATCAGGAATTTGTGTGTAAAAAAAATGAGGTGTAGCACTCTTTTTATTTTCACCAAAAAATGGATAGCCAGTTTCTCCTGAACTATGTATAAAGAATCCATCTGTGAGGCTTCCCTGGTGGTGCAGTGGTTAAGAATCCGCCTGCCAGTGCAGGGGACACGGGTTCGATCCCTGGTCCGGGAAGATCCCACATGCCACGGAGCAACTAAGCCCGTGCACCACAACTACTGAGCCTGTGCTCTAGAGCCAGCGAGCCACAACTACTGAGCCTGCGTGCCACAACTACTGAAGCCTGTGCGCCTAGAGCCCGTGCTCCACAACAAGAGAAGCCACCGCAAGCCCACACACCACAACAAAGAGTAGCCCCCGCTCGCCGCAACTAGAGGAAGCTCGCACGCAGCAGGGAAGACCCAACGCAGCCAAAAATAAATAAATACAAAAAAAAAAAAATCCATCTGTGGTGCTGGATACTGTCCATTGCACTGCGTGCCCCTCCCTCCCCCTCAGCCCTCCTCTACCCTGCTCTGTGGCTTTCTATTGGGTGTGTCTGAGGGGGAGTAGCATCAGCAGGAGATGAGAGGATGGGAAGAGAGGGAAGTAGGGGTTTTTAACTCCTCAGCTCCCTCAGCTGGGTACCTTTTACAATCCCCCCCAGCAGGGAAGGTCCTCGTGGCTGTTGGATGCTCACTTCAGGCAGCCATCTCTCCAGGTTCCCGTAGCTCCTTCTCCCCCTTGACCCTTCAACTCTGTGGTTCTAATGGCTCTGTAGGTCCTGCACAATCCTATGGTTTCCCATAACCCTGCCCACATCACTATAAGAGTTCTTCCCTTAGGGCTTCCCTGGTGGCGCAGTGGTTGAGAGTCCACCTGCCAATGCAGGGGACGCGGGTTCGTGCCCCGGTCCGGGAAGATCTCACATGTCGCAGAGCGGCTGGGCCCGTGAGCCATGGCCGCTGAGCCTGCGCGTCCGGAGCCTGTGCTCCACAACGGGAGAGGCCACAACAGTGAGAGGCCCACGTACCACAAAAAAAAAAAAAAAAAGTTGCTGCTCTCAGGGATGTCATCAGAGAAGCTCTAGAGGAGCTTTGTCCCCCAGATCATACTCACCATACTTAATGTCACTAATAACATAATTAATTATATTTGAAAACCATTTCAGTGACTTCCCCCATGGTCCACTGGTTAAGATTCCGCGCTTCCACTGCAGGGGGCGCAGGTTTGATCCCTGGTTGGGGAACTAAGATCCTGCATGCCTCATGGTGCAGCCAAAAAAAAAAAAAAAAGCAAAAAAAAGCAAAGCAATGTTGTATATTCATTCAGTACAGTCCCATTTTTGTAAGTGGAGAGTATATGGGTGTATGTGTAGGTATTCATTGAACATATAAAAAGCAGAAGGGTCTTTAATGTAGAAAGCGTGTAAAAAGGATACTCACAGACACTTGGGAAAATGTAATGAACAATCTCTCTACTCAACTTTTTTTTTTTTTTTTTGCGGTACACGGGCCTCTCACTGTTGTGGCCTCTCCCATTGTGAAGCACAGGCTCCGGACGCGCAGGCTCAGCAGCCATGGCTCACGGGCCCAGCCGCTCCGCGGCATGTGGGATCTTCCCGGACCGGGGCACGAACCCGTGTCCCCTGCATTGGCAGGCGGACTCTCAACCACTGCACCACCAGGGAAGTCCCATCTCCTCAACTTTTTGCAGCCAGGGAGAGCCAGCACTTACGGAAGATGTTATGCAAGAATCCATTCTCCATACCCATTATACTCATCTTATTTTTTCCTGTAATACTTGCCTCCTCCTAATATATGATATAATTTACCTATTTGTTGTGCCTGTTACTTAATGTCTGTGCTCCCTTGTGAGATTATAAGCTCCATGGGGCAAGATCTTTGTTTTGTTCACTGAAGTAGCCCCAGCACTGTGAACAGTGCCTGGCACATAGCAGGTGTTCGTCAATGTATCTTATGACCGAATGAGCTCACCAAGTGGTCATGAAACGCTGGACCCCGTTGGAGGTCTCACAGGGGTGCTTTGTTTGTGGAAGTGCACGGAGCTGCTCTCACGAAGGTTCCCATCACAGACCCTGAGGGTAGCATCCTCGTAACAGTCCCCAGACATGAGTTCCCTCTGCCAGGAAGACCCTGTGCCCAAAGGACGAAGGTCTAAGCCCCTGAATATCTGTGATGTTTGCTAGAATTATTGAACTTATAGTCACTTATGCAAGTCACTTAACTGTGCTGCCAAGACACTTTTTTTTTAAGATTTTGTTTTTGATGTGGACCATTTTTAAGGTCTTTACTGAATTTGTTACAATATTGCTTTTGTTTTATGTTTCGGTTTTTTGGCCGCTAGGCATGTGGGATCTTAGCTCCCTGACCAGGGATGGAACCCGCACCACCTGCATTGGAAGGCGAAGTCTTAACCACTGGACCACCAGGGAAGTCCCCATTTTTAAATAAAAAATAACTTCAACTTCCCTTTTTACTGAAGCAACAAAAACAAAAATTTTAAATATACATAAATAAAATTAAGAAAATAAATCCCACCACTTAGAAAATCACTGCAGTGTACACTCTCCCATAAGTTTTTATGAATTCTACATGTATTTTTTTTTTTTTAAAGAAACATTTATTTATTTATTTTTGGCTGTGTTGGGTCTTCGTTGCTGCGCGCAGGCTTTCTAGTTGTGGCGAGCAGGGGCTACTCTTCATTGCGGTGCGTGGGCTTCTCATTGCAGTGGCTTCTTGTTGCGGAGCACGGGCTCTAGGCACGCAGGCTTCAGTAGCTGTGGCTCGCGGGCTCTAGAGCGCAGGCTCAGTAGTTGTGGCGCACGGGCTTAGTTGCTCCGCTGCATGTGGGATCTTCCCAGACCAGGGCTCGAACCCATGTCCCCTGCATTGTCAGGCAGATTCTTAACCAGTGCGCTACCAGGGAAGTCCCTCTACATGTATTTTTAAAGGGGGGGACCTTAGACATTACTATTTTACCTGTTTACGGTTTTGAGTCACACCTTACAGTATCTCATTTTTCTTACAGGATTTTATCCTGGAACATTACAGTGAAGATAGCTACCTCTATGAAGATGAAATAGCAGATCTTATGGATCTGAGACAAGTATGTTCCTGTGTGCGGCAGGGTGAGGAGGGTGGCTACTAGAGCTTGATGAGTCTTCAGATGATCCCATTATTTCATCTGAAGCCTTGTAGAATCGCTGGTGGTCGGAGGTGGTAGGGAGGAACTGTCAGAATCGTCCATTCAACTTGCCACATAAGAAGACCACAGAGGGGACAGACATACATGTCTGGGGCTGGGTTCCAGGACTCATGAGTTCACTCCAGCCTTGCCCATCTCTCCTAGAGTTCATGATACCAGCACTGGGGCCTAGGCTCCAGAGAAATAGCGTGTGTGAGCATCTTCCCTGCCTGGCTGTCTGCACTATGCTCACCCGGTCACCCCCTCACCCCCTCAGTGGTTCCTTTCCTTTCAGGCCTGTCGGACGCCCAGCCGAGATGAGGCTGGGGTCGAGCTGCTGATGAGTTACTTCATCCAGCTGGGGTTTGTTGAGAGCCGATTCTTCCCACCCACCCGACAAATGGGGATCCTGTTTACCTGGTACGTGCCTGGGCTGGGGCTTTCCCACTCTGGCCACCGCTGGGAGCCTCTGTCCCACGGAGGCTCCTCTGCACTGTGGCCTCCTCTTTCTAACCGTCCCATTAATACAGGAGACATGTAGATAAACCAGTGTTTATTTATGAAGGGGATCCAGGGGGAAAAGGCTCCAACGGACCATGGCTTCTTGCTTCTCAGAGCAAGTGAGCCGAGGAGAAGAGGCATTTTTTTCATGCTCGTTTTATCGCGGGGGAAACACTGGGGCTCTGAGGTGGAACTAACAAGAAACAAGATTCTTGTCCCAGATGGCATGGGAGTGGGAATCAGGTTTTGTCCCAGTGACAAGGGCAGCAAACAGAAATAGATGAGATTTTACAAACTGAAGCAGAACCTTGGATTCTTCCCCAGAGTTGGTACTTACCATGATTAGTGTTGTCTAAATATTTTGGAGATGCTAT
Source organism: Aethalodelphis obliquidens (assembly GCF_003676395.1). NCBI lineage: Eukaryota > Metazoa > Chordata > Mammalia > Artiodactyla > Delphinidae > Aethalodelphis > Aethalodelphis obliquidens. The sequence goes on along the minus strand of NW_020837987.1, from coordinate 3,583,185 downwards.
ACCTCTTCTCTGAGTTGCTTAGGGCTGTGTGAAACGAAAGTAAATCCCAGTAGCTAAGGGGCCTATTCAGAGTTTAATTTCACCACAGCAGATGGCTATCCATGCTTCCTTTTGGAAGGAAAGGCAGATGACTTTTCCTGAAGATGTGTTAGCTGCCGGCACGTGGGTGAAAGGGCCAAATGTGACTTCTTAGTGTTGAATTAGGAAGAAGCTCCGTATCTATCCCCTGATTGATAGGTGAACTTTAAAACATATCCTGAGTCTTTTAGACTTCAGGAAGAATTATGAAGGGTTAGGATTTTCTATATTTCATTTAAGAGAAGCCTTCTTTTTTATTTTATTTTTTTTAGTACATTGTATTTTTTAGAGCAGTTTCAGGTTCATAGTAAAATTGAGTGGGAGGTATAGAGAGTCCCCGTATAGCCCCTGCACACCCACGACCTCCGCCACTGTCAACATCGCCCCACCAGACTGTTCCATTTGTTACAGCTGATGAACCTACATTGGCTCACTGTCACCCAACATCCGTTGTTTACAGTAGGGTTCATTCTTGGTGGGCTACCTTCCGTGGGTTTGGACAAATGTAATAATGACATGTATCCACGTCATATCATAGTATCACACAGAACAGCTTCACTACCCTACAATCCTCTGCCTTCCACCTAGGCATCCTCACCCTTCCCCACCCCCAATCCTGGCAACCACTGATTCTTTTTGTCTTTTCCAGAATGTCATATAGTTGGAATCATACAGTATGTAGCCTTTCCAGATTGGCTTCTTTCACTTAGTCACATGCATTTAAGGTTTCTCCATGTCTTTTCATGGCTTGATAGCTCATTTCTTTTTAGTGCTGCATAATTTTCCACCGTGTAGCTGTACCACCGTCTGTATATCCGTTCACCTATGGAAGGACGTCCCGGTTGAGAATCCCTATTTCAGTTTGCCCTTGCGGGTGTCTTTATTCAGTATGATCAGGCCCATCGTCTTGCTTGGAAATGAAACCTCATTGCATGTGCATCTTTGAATTTTATTCAAGAACTAAGTTCTGTCCATTTTTACCCAGAGGTGGCACTCACTAACCAAGGAATTCATATTCTCAAAAGACGTTTCTTTTAAATAGGTATGACTCCCTCACGGGGGTTCCGGTCAGCCAACAGAACTTGCTGCTGGAGAAAGCCAGCATTCTGTTTAACATTGGAGCCCTGTACACACAGATCGGGACCCGGTGCAATCGACAGACAGAAGCTGGGCTGCAGAGCACAGTGGATGCCTTTCAGAGAGCCGCAGGTGTGTCTTTGCGAGGGCTGCCGGGATAGAGCCCTGGCCCTGCCAGGTGGCCCTGGTACCCCAGCTGAAGGGGGTTCGTGGGTCCTCCACAGGCCCACACTTGGCCTCACAGGCCTGAAAGGGCCAGGCCAGTTTCCAGAGCCGGTGTATCTTCCCACCAAGAAAATCGCTTATTGGCTCAAACCCTGTTTCTGTCTGAATATGGCTTGTGTACACGGTAGTTAACGATTAATCTTTTCCAAACGAGTGGCCCCAGAGATGGCAGTGAATGGACTGTTTCTTTGAACACAGTTTCGAAGAAGAGAATAAGTTTTCTCAAATGGTGGGAATGTAGGCTTTTTCTTTCATCAGACGTGCCTGTTTGGTGCATATGACTACCCTTGCCTTTCTGTTATGCTCATTCTGAGAAGCTCGCTCACGCAAGGTTGCTCTTCTCGGCCCCCTACCAAGTGACAGTGCCAGCCTGTAGAGGACTGGGGGCTGCCAGGCGAGGTGCAACGGGCAGGCCTGCCTCATGGGTGTTCGAGGGTCCTGCATCGCTTCCTTCTAGCAGGGCCTGTGACCAGCAGTCTCGGCACAGGGAATAGTGGGCAAAAGCAGTGACAAGCACAGACCAACGTGTGATGCGCTGAGCTGGCTCCACAGCGGGTTTCCTTCTGTGCCGGTCCTTGTCACTCTGTTTCGGAGTGTCACCCTGGCAGATACTTTTGGGGTATCTGACTTTGCTCTGCAAGGCCGTGAAGAACTGTGGCTTTGCCATTTTGGCTGATCATGGAATCGCTTGGTTAAAATGATTGATCCCTTGGGAGGAAACGACACTGTGAAATTCCACGTGGGAGTTGATTTCTTTCACTGTAAATCCTTTTCTGGGCTCATCTTTCTTTCTGAGGACTCTGAAGCAGGTATGCTTGGTGACCTGTCTCTAAGATTCCAGAGATATGGACAAAACAAAGCTTGAGAACAGAATAGGAGCGAACCCCAGAAAGGAGCAGACAGCCTGCAGCCGTCGCCTTCCTTCTGCAGGGCAGTGTATGCTTTGCAGCAACACCAGAAGAACCAGTCAGATGGGATTTGTGCCGGAGATTTTATTTCAGCTCCCGGTTGATTGTCATTTAATGCTGTGACACTTTTCTAACACATAAAAAAGTCAGCTGAGGGCTACGGCATGAAAATTTCCACTGGGGTGGCTGAGTTGATCTTTCTTGAGGTCCTGGGGGAAAGCCCGGAATTTCTGAATGACCCAGGGGTTAAGTGTGAGCATGTCCGCCTGAGAGCCCTTCCGTCATTCTGTCTGCCTTCTACCTTCACCTCCATCATATGTGTAGTCACGTATGGAATTTCTCACAAGTGTGCCAGGTGAGACAGGAATGGATAGGGAGCAGGCTGGTTTCCTTGCTTGATACAGACGTAAATGTTTTGGAAGAGAGTTGGAAAACAAAAGTTCTTTAGCTATGGTAAAACATACATAACAAAACTACCATTTTAACCATTTTTAGGATTACTGTTCGTTGGCATTAAGTACAGTCACATCGTTGTGCAGCTATCCATCTCCAGAACTTTTTTATCACCCCAAACAGAAACTCTGTCCCATTAAACACTACATCTCCATTCCTCCCTCCCCTCAGCTCCTGGGAAACATTCTACTTTTTGTCTCTATGAGTTTGACTATTCCAGAGACCTCATCTCACCCAGTGGAATCATACGACATTGGTCCTTGTGATGGACCTATTTCACTTAGTGTGTTGTCTTCATCCATGTCGTAGCATGTGTCAGAATTGCCTTCCTTTTTAAGGCTGAAATATTCCGTTGTAGGTATATACCACATTTTGTGTATCCCCATGTCTGTGGATGGACATTTGAGTTGTTTCTGCCTTTCGGTTATTGGGAATAATGCTGCCAGGTGCATTCATGTATAAGTATCAGTTTAAGTCTCTGCTTTCAATTCTGTGGGGTTATACCTAGGAGTAGAATTACTGGATCTTATGGTAATTGAGAATCAGATTTTTCTAAAGATGCTTCAGGACACCAGTTTTATATTTTTGCTTCTGTCATTTTCCATACTCCTGAGCAACATGGTGAAATAAATATGATCCCCAACTAACGTGCAAACCAATTCCAATCGTAGGGGTTTTAAACTACCTGAAAGAGACGTTTACTCACACTCCAAGTTACGACATGAGTCCTGCCATGCTCAGTGTGCTGGTCAAAATGATGCTGGCGCAAGCCCAAGAAAGCACGTTTGAGAAAATCTGCCTGTCTGGGATCCAGAACGAGTTCTTCGTGCTGGTGAAGGTGGCTCAGGAGGCTGCCAAGGTAAGCCTTGCCATTTCCCGTGACTTTCGGAGTGAGTGGGATTCGTCGGTGTGGGCCCACTGGACGCAGCGGGGGCTTCCCACGGCAGCTTGCCCGTGACCTGGGCAGCATGCCCGCCCAGGCTGGCCAGAGTGCTGGCTTGCATTTTCTTGGCAAGTAATGGTGTTTCAGATACGGATCACTGATTCCATCTGCAGCTTAGCCTAAAAACCAGCATAATGACAGTGGCCTGATCTCCCTGTTAACTCTGACACTGACAGCGCTAGGAGACCTTGGAGTTGCTCCCAGATTCTGGAGCGACCTCTGGCAGGGGCCGCTGCCCAGAAGAAAGGGCTCTTTTTCTGCAGCCCGGATACGTGAGGGCCCCTGTGCCACCCTCCTCGTTCCCAACATTTTTTCCGTTGTAGGTGGGAGAGGTCTATCGGCAGCTGTACACGGCCATGAACCAGGAGCCAGTGAAGGAGAACATCCCATACTCCTGGGCCAGCTTGGCCTGCGTGAAGGCCCACCACTACGAAGCCCTGGCCCACTACTTCACAGCCACCCTCCTCATCGACCACCAGTGTAAGGCTTGGCATCTCGGGGCTCTGGGCTTTGGTCAGGGCTGTGGTTTTGCTTCCTCTGGGTGATTCTGAGCTGAGTGAGAGCTGTCTACCTGCCTGGGAGATGCTCACAGCCTAGGGGCAGAGGGTGGGGATTACATGTTGGCCCAGGCAACAGGATGGGATTAGGGGTTATGTGGTTCCTTCCTGTGGGAGGAAGAGGGGTAGCGTTCCTTCTGCCTGGGATGGAACAGACGGCTTCATGGAGATGATGTTTCACCTGGAATCTAGGGCCAGGACTAGATCAGGGAGGCACTCGCCTCAGGCACGAAATCTAAGGGGATAAACTCAGTAATTGAGATAATATTTTAAAATTATAATTGTAAATGAATCAAAACTAAGACAAAAAAATACTCGGTGATTAAAATTTTAAATAAGGACACAGAGCAATAACGGTGCCTTACTGAGCCACATGGGAACCTGAAATAAAAAAAAATTTTGATCGGTTGTTTATCATGAATATTTTTGTATTAATTTTGATATTTAGAAAATTGTATTAAAATATCATATATATCTTGATGGCTGAGTTTGGGGCACCTCCTTAAATGTTCAGCCTGCAGTGAGTGCCTCACCCTCCTCCCCATAGTCTTGGCTCTGATCTGAGGTTGGGTGGGACTTTTGTTGCAATTGGTGCTAATCAAGGCAGCCCTCTGAGTAACGAAAAGGAAAACCTCTGGGGCCAAGACTGCCTGGGTTCGTATCTCAGCTCTGTCATTTACTAGCTGGGTGATCTTGGGCAACTTACTTACCTGCTCTGTGCCTCAGTTTTCTCATCTGTAAAATGGGGACACGAAGAGAACCTATCTCACAGGCTGTTGTGAAAACTAAATGCCTCTATGCAAAGCTAAATAGTGCCTTGTATATGGTGGGCTCTCTGGAAGTGTCAGCTGCTCCTGCTAGTATTATTTTATGGTCTATTAGGCAGGACAAGTCATGTAAACCAGCCGAAATACAGTGCTTCAGTCACTGTGGTAGGAACACAAATGAGGCAGCAGTTGGAGTCCTCGGTGTAGGCATGGATGGTTCCTCAGAGGCAGTGCCATTCGAGTTAGACTGGGGACTCTGAGGAGGACTTGTCCAGCTGAACGAGGAGGGAAAGGACAGCTAGAGTGAGAACAGGATCTGAGTGAGCCCTGGAACAGAGGCCGGAAGTGTTGAGGTAGCAGTGGGTGGTTTGGTGAGGTCAGGAGGGGACACGTGCCAGGGAGGGTGCAGGCATGGAGGCCCCCAGAGGTTTGAGGTGGGGCTGTGCTTGGAGGTTCATAAGATGGGTGATGGGGAGCAGGTAGAGAGCAGGGGCTTGGAGCCAAATCCGGAGCCCCTAGAGTGTGCCGGGCCCCCTGCACAGAGACCTTGGGCTGGATTGCCTGGGTATGTCCAGGGGTGGAAAGGAGACCTATTATCCCAAGGGCCTTGTAAAGCTGGAGAAGGGAACCTGGGGATGTGGTTGAAAGAGGGATCTCTCAGTGGGTCTGCGGTGCCACCTCTAGAGCCCGCACCGCAGCCGCAAGAAGGGATTTATCCTGTGGTTCTTGTTGCAGTGAAGCCTGGCTCAGATGAGGACCACCAGGAGAAGTGCCTGTCCCAGCTCTACGACCACATGCCAGAGGGGATGACGCCCTTGGCCACGCTGAAAAACGTTCACCAGCGCCAGCGGCTGGGTGTGTGTCGGCTCTCCTGCTCCCTCCCTCCCCGTGCCCCATCTGATACTTCCACTCACCAGCAGCTCCACGCAGGTCCCCAGGGCAGGGCCCGGAGAGTAGGGCTTCCCGAGTCATCGTGGCCACTCTGGATTCAGAAACCGGGAGGCATAGTCCTCTGGCCTCAACGGGCTTCCAGAGCTGTGTTCTCACAGGTTCTGCGAGGGACCAGGGCTCCCACGTTGGAGCCAGGGCTTTGGCAATCTTCCAACACCCTAGCGGGGTCCAGGGGATGGCCCTTGGTGGTGCTAATCTGGAAGGACGCATTTCTTAGGCCACACCTAAGGACGGGTAATGAATTGTCCTAGTTTGGTCTCTAACAGGTCTCAGAGTGAGTATGCTTTCCATGTCCAAACCTGAATTCTTCCTCCACCCGATCTTGTCCCCCCCCACCCCACACATGCACTTTCCCCATCTCAGGGATGGCAGCTCCATCATTCTAGGTGTGCAGGCCAGAAACCTTGGACGCATTCTCCACCCTCATCTTTCTTTCTCATCCCCGCATTTGATTAGCGAATCCTGTTGGCTCTACCTAGAAAAATATCCCAAATCTGACCACTTCTTACCTACCACCCTGGTCCAAGCTTACGCAGTGCTTACTTAACAGACATTGACTCGCTTAAACCTCACACAACCCTATGAGATACATATGGTATGACTCCCCATTTTTCATCTGAGGAAACAGGGGCCCAGAGAGGTCACACAGCTTGCCCAGCTTTTGACCAGGGAGCCCTTGTGGTCCAGTCTCACCCAGAGGTGGAGCAGAATTCCTCACCTGCACTTCTGAGGCTGGACATGGTCAAGCCCCTGTTCCTCTCTGGCCTCATTCCCTACCCTTCTCTCCAGCCCTCACTCCCTCCAACCAAACTCCCAAGTTCCTTGTTGTCCTTAAACATGCAGGCATGCTCCTGCCCCAGGGCCTTTGCACTTGCTGCTGTTCTTCTAGGAGCGCTCTTCTGTCAGATATCCTCTTGACTGCCCCCTCACGTCCTTCAGGCCTCCACTTAAAAGTTACCTTCTAAAAGGCCTTTTCTGATCACCCATAATAGAAGGGCGACTCCCCAGTCCCCGTCTTCTTGTGCCACATCTGCCTATTTTTTTTTCTGCTTTATTTTTCTCCAGAACCTTACAGCCACACGACCCATTACACATTTCTTTGCTTGTTAATTATCTGTCTTCAACCACTAGCATGTAAACTCCATGAATGCAGAGGCGAGTTTTTGTTCATTGCTTTATCTCTGTTGCCTAGAATGTTTGGTAAATGTTTGCTGAATGAAAGATTTATAGACACAAGTGAGCATATTGTACACACATTTAGAGGGACTGAAGCCATCCAGGCAGATCCTTCAGAAAAGAGAACGTCCACCTTTCTGGGCGAATCCTTGGGCACTCGGGCTCTCCTTGAGGTACTCACATTGCAGTTTACGACATGTGTCCTGTGGTCTTGATTTTCTGTGGGCAGGCAAGTCCCATCTGTGCCGAGCTGTTACCCATCACGAGGAGTCCGTGAGGGAGGCCAGCCTGTGCAAGAAGCTCCGGAACATCGAGGTGCTGCAGGAGGTGCTGTCTGCGGCACACCAGCGGTCCCGGCTCAAGTACACTCAGCTCCGTGACGACTATGACCTGCTGAGCTTGATCGACGTTCCCGACATCATCTGTGAGTGGCCTGGGTGCCGGTGCCAGGTGCAGAGTGTGCCATGTGAGAGGCAGGGGCACTCGGGCGTTCCTCCTGCAGGGGCCGGGCAAACCCTCGCTGTGTGCCGGGCACTGGGACAGGGCCGCGTGCTGCTCTTGCCCTGGAGTCCTCACCTCCTCCTTCCCAGATCCAGGGCCTTCTTTATGGTCTTCGTCCTTGTTGACCCCTTGGTGGCAGCCGACCCCCTTCTGCCCCTCAACACGCCACCTATGGCGTCAGGGCCCTGCCACCTTGGTTCTCTCTGCCCTCACTTTCCTCTCCACCCTGTTTGCTGACGGTCGTGCCCAAACCCACCTCCCCTCCTGGCATTCTTGCGGGTCTCCTCTCCCTGGCTTGCTTCCTCTAGATTCCTTTCTTTAAAGTCTCACGGGCTCCCCTGGGGTTCCAGCCCCCACCGCTAGTCAGGAGACCCCAGGAGCTGCCTTTCGCCTCGACGCTTTCCCTACGCTCCACACCCACCCACGTGCCACCTGCCTTCTGGAAAACTGCGATTTGCTCTGTCTTTTACCTTCAGCTCCATAGTTTGAAAGCCACCTGCATCCTTATTCCTGCTCCAAGGCTTGATCTTTACCCTGTTTTCCCCATTTTCTTTCTTTTTTTTTTTCCCCCAGACAAAAATTATTTTTATTATGAAAGAAGAAGTAAAATTTTCACTGATACAGTGGATCCAGGGGGTGCAGGGAAAAGTTTTTACTTTGGCAATGAAGATTTCTTCAAAATCTAGTTCATCGTGTCTGTGTGTGTGTGTGTGTGTGTGTGGTGAGAACACTTAAGATCTACCCTCACGTATACAATATAGTGTTGTAATAGTCACCGTACTGTGTTAGACCTCTAGAACTTACTCATCCTGCATAACTGAAACTCTGTACCCTTTCACCAACATTTCCTCACAGCACCCAACCCCCACTGTCCCCGGCATCCGCCATTCTGCTCTCTGCTTCTATGAGTTTGACTTTATTTATTATTTTTTATCGTATGAGTTTCAGGTGTACAGCATTATAATTCAACATCTGTATACACTCCAGAGTGATCACCACCACAAGTCTAGTTACCATCCATCACCATAGAGTTGACCCTCTTCACTCATTTTGCCCATCCCTCCCCCCCAAACCCCTCTGGTAACCACAAATCTGTTCTCTGTATCTATGAGTTTGTTTTTGTTTTGTTTGTTCATTTGTTTTTGGGGATTTTTTTAGATTCCAATCATATCGTCTTTTTTTCCCCTCTATCTGACTAATTTCACTTAACATGATATCCTCAAGGTCCATCCATTTAGTTGCAAGTCACAGGATTTCATTCTTTTTTTTTTTTCTTTTTTGTCTGAGTAGTAGTCCATTGTATATATATACCACATCTTCTTTACCTGTTCATCCGTCTATGGACACTTAGATTGTTTCCATATCTTGGCTATTGTAAACCATGCTGCAATGAACATAGGGGTGAATATACCTTTTAGAATTAGTGTTTCACGTTCTTCACGTTAATACCTGGAAGTGGAATGGCTGGGTCATATGAACTATGCTTACCTTTTTGAGGAATCTCCATACTGTTTTTCCATAGTGGCTGCACTAATTTACAGTGCCACCCATAGTGTACGAGGGTTCCCTTTTTTCCACATCCTCTCCAACATTTGTTATTTCTTGTCTTTTTGATAATAGCCAATTATAACACATGTGAGGTGATAGCTCATTGTGGTTTTGATTTACATTTTCCTAATAATTAGTGTTGTTTTATGTGCCTGTTGGCCATCTGTATGTCTTTCTTGGAAAAATGCCTATTCAGACCCTCTGCCCATTTTTCAATTGAGTTGTTTGTTTTTTTGTTGTTGAGTTGTACGTGTTCTTTATATACTTTGGATAGTAACTCCTTATCACATATAGAATTTGCAACTGTCTTCTCCCATTCAGTAAATTGCCTTTTCATTTTGATGATAGTTCCCATCACTGTGCAGAAGCTTTTTAGTTTGACGTAGTCCCATTTGTTTGTTTTTGCTTTTGTTTCCCTTGCCTTTGGAGTCTGATCCACAAAAATATCACTAAAAACAATGTCACTGAGGTTTCCACCTATGTTTTCTTCTAGAAATTATATGGTTTTAGGTCTTACATTCAAGTCTTTACTCCATGTTGAGTTAATTTTTGTGCATGGTATAAGATAGTGATCTAGTTTCATTGTTTTGCATGTGGCTGTTTAGTTTTCCCAGCACCATTTATTGAAGAGACCATCCTTTTTCCATTGTCTGTTCTTTGCTTCTTGGTCATAAATTAATTGTTCATCTATGCGTGGGTTTATTTCTGGGTTTTCAGGTCTGTTCCATTGATCTGTGTGTCTGTTTCTGTGCCCATACCATACTGTTTTGATTACTGTAGCTTCAAAGTATAGTTGAAATCAGGGAGCGTGATACCTCCAGCTTTGTTCTTCCTTCTCAAGATTGTTTTGGTTATTCGGGATCTTTTGTGTTTCCATACCAATTTTAGAATTATTTGTTCTAGTTTTGTGAAATATGCCATTATATTTTTGATAGGGATTGCATTGAATAAGTCGATTGCTTTGGGTATTATGGCCATTTTAACAATATTAATTTTTCCAACCCACAAACACGGAATTATCTTTCCATTTATTTGTGTCTTCTTCAATTTCCTTCATGAGTGTCCTATAGTTTTCAGTGTAGACGTCTTTCACTTCCTTGGGTAAATTTATTCCTAGGTGTTTTATTATTTTTGATGCAATTGTAAATTGGATTGTCTTAATTTCTCTTTCGGATAGTTTGTTATTAGTGTATAGAAATGCCATGGATTTCTGTATATTGATTTTTTATCCTGCAGCTTTACTGAATTCATTCATTAGTTCTAACAGTCTTTTGGTGAAGTCTGTAGGGTTCTCTTTAAGTAGGATTATGTCATCTGCAAATAGTGTCAGTTTTACTATTGATTTGGATGCCTTAACTTCTTTTTCTTGACTAATTGCTATGACTAGGACTTCCAATACTATGATGAACAAAAATGGTAAGAATGGGCATCCTTGTCTTGTTCCTGATCTTAGAGGAAAAGTTTTCAAGGCTTGTCGTATATGGCCTTTATTATGTTGAGATTTGTTCCCTCTATACCCCCTTCATTGAGGGTTTTTATCATAAATAGATTTGAAGAGTTTGGCCGTTTCAGATTCCACATACAAGTGAGATCTCGCTCCGCAGTACTATGAGGGTGATACTAGTATCACCCTCATCTTAAAGATGAGGCAGTGGAGGCTTAGAGAGATTAAAGTCTTTCTTCCAGGTGACCAAGCTGGTTGGTGGAAACAGGAATGGCACTCAGGGATTCTCCTTCATGGACACAGGCCACTTCCCTGACCCCCTTGTCCACACAGTAGAGACAACCTCCACAGGGGGAGGGAGATGCACAGCTCCTGGCGAGGCTGTCCGGGGGTGGTGGCACCACTCTTGTAGTGGATGAGTAACCTGTCTGAGCCCAGTGCTGTGTGAAGCAGTTCGTTTGTAAGAAACCACAGGGCCGTCCCGTGAATACAGGGGTGTGTCAGTCTTCTTGACAGTGCCAGTCTTCTTCCCCATATTTTCTTTTTATGCTGTTGTTCATGTATACTTAGCCTGCACGGGGATCCTTTGTTAGACACTGACTAGCCTCATGGGAAGGGTTGGCTTGAGCCTGCCATGAATATGATAGTGGAGATTTGGCAAACCCACTCCTCACTGTGAAATCCTCGCATCACACATTAATACTGAAGAGAGGAAGCACATCTCGCCCGAAACTGTGCTGAAAGCATGGTATTTCCATAACAGCCACACCCGAAACGTAGGTTACTTCTCAGTAGGATTTTATGAATACCATTGGATGTCCCCTAGAATACAAATAAGCTCCTCGAAGGCAGGGAATTTGTCTTATTGCCACTACTCTGTCCCAGCCCCAGAGTGGGATATAGCTCATAGTAGATACCCAAATGGAGTTAGGCCTGAGTTTTCAAGGATAACTTTCAATTAGAGAAACATTTCAGCTTTTACTTTTAATCTTCTTTTCCAGCTAAAACTGAGCGAGAGGTTGAAATTATACCGCCACAGTTCTCCAAGGTGACGGTAATGGACTTCTTCCAGAAGCTGGTATGTTGAACATGTATTTCATAATGACTTGAGGGGAAAGCTGTTTTATAAATTGCAAGTATGTAAAAGGCTACTTTTAGATGTTTTTGATTTTTAATTAGAGATGTTATATAAGATTATTTAAATTAAGATAATTTTAAAAAGATAATTTTATCTTCAATATGTTGGACCTTTTAGAGCAAATGGCAGTTAACATTCTTGTATGACTTCGCAGCACGTATTATCCCAGATGGTATCATTAGTCTCGGAGCAGGGCCGAATGAAATCTGTAAGGACAATAAGGCATCATTTCCTTTGGTTTTCAAAAGTTCCTGATTCAGCCTTCAGCTCCTACAGCTAATGATGCTCTATTCCAAAGGGCCCTTTATCTGTGTTTTCGGCTAATAAGAGATGGACGCCTCCTCGAAGCATTCACTTCACTGCAGAAGAAGGAGACTTGGGGTTCACCCTGAGAGGAAACTCCCCGGTTCAAGTCCACTTCCTGGATCCGTACTGCTCTGCTGCCGTAAGTGTGGACCCTTCTAAATGGGGAGCAAAACTCCCTGGCATCTTCGCAGACGGAGAAACTGGTAAAATATAAAGAGAGCTGCCCAAACAAATGTATGTGGGTGATTCAATGTAGGGTTCCTCTATGTAAAAGGCCTTGCTTTATGTGAAAGGTCTCTCATACCTTTCTTGCCCAAAGAGAAAAGGATTAATTTTTGCCTTCTTGAAGCAAATTTGTGCAGATAACTATTTTATTAATGAACTTGGGAACTGCTTTAGGGATCTGAATGAACAGAACATTGACCTTTATTTAAATCATACTTTCATAGGTGGCAGGAGCCAAGGAAGGGGATTATATTGTTTCCATTCAAGACGTGGATTGTAAGTGGCTGACTGTGAGTGAGGTTATGAAGCTGCTGAAGAGCTTTGGCCAGAACGACATTGAGATGAAGGTCGTGAGCCTCCTGGATGCCACATCGTCCATGGTGAGTGCTGATGGCCCCTGGCAGCAAACAGCGACGTGGAGTGAAGTCAGTGTGAGTCCAGCCCCAGAGGTCTTTATCCGGACCCCTGCCTCCTGCCCGCATTTGTAACGTGCCACAAACGACTGAACTCCTAAGCCCGTCATCACTGGGATGTGCTCAACTTGGGTCAGAGAGATCACTGGAAACCTTTTTTTTTTTAATCCTATAGATCAGCGGTCCCCAGCCTCTTTGGCACCAGGGACCGGTTTTGCGGAAGACACTTTTTCCACGGATGAGGGGTGGGGCGGGGTGGGGGGGATGGCTCAGGCGGTAATGTGAGCGATGGGGAGCGATGGGGAGAGATGGAGAGCAGCAGATGGAGCTTTGCTTGCTCTCCTGCCACTCACCTCCTGCTGTGCGGCCGGGTTCCTAACAGGCTGTGGACTGGTACTGGTCCACGGCCCAGGGGTTGGGACCCCTGCTATAGATAAAAGAACCAACTGATTTATTTTTCTGGTTAAATTCTTTTCAATTGCAAAAGTAGTACATACTCATGGTTAAAAAAAATACTGAATTGATACAGAAGGGCTTGAGATGATGTGTGGAAGATGCTCTCCGCACGTCGTCCGGGACAGTGTTAGCTGTTTCCTGGGAGATCTTGGGAAGCGTCTGAGCCTGTGCAAGTCCACGTGCACAGTTCCAGCCCTTTGTTTCCCCAAGTCGGAGGAATTGTGGCATACGCACTCTTCTGTGCTTGCTGCATTCAATTATGTACCTTGGACGCTTCCCTCTAGAACAGTATGTGTTTATTCATTCAACAAATATCGATTGGGCATCAACTGTGTGCCAGGCCCTTCTCAGGTGTTGGAGCTACAGCTGGAATTAGACAGATAAGGTCCCTGCCCCCACAAAGCTGGCACTAAATATGCAATAAGTGGTTGTGATTTTGGGTACGTGCTGTAAAGGAAATAAAATGTGTCATGTGCTAGAATGACTGGAGCTGGGAGGGGCTCCTGAGCAGGGCTTGCCCTGAGGCTTGAGTGACAGGAGGAACCAGCCATGTGAAGAGGTACAAGAGCACGTGGGAAGGGGCACCAACAGGTGCAGAGACCAGACCCTGTGGCAGGAATGAGCTTCACCTGCCAGAGGAACTAAAAGAAGGCCTTTCGGCCGGAGCATCTTGACAAGGGCCAGAGTGGAGGGAAATGCGGTGGGAGGGAGGCAGGAATTCATCGGCAGTGGAGGGAGTTTGAAACCTTTTGAGACGGGGAGTGACGTGGCATGATGTTTATTTTAGAAGGCCGTCTTGCTGTCTGGAGGCCAGCCGGGTGGCCGCAGAGCAAGCTGGCTGTGGCAGTCACCCAGGCCAGTGACGTTAGCACCGTCCCACTAGGGGGTGACAGTGGAGGTGTAGAGAGGTGGGTGCACCTGAGACGTAATTTGGATATAGAGCTGATGGATTTGTAGATGACTTGTATAAAAAAGATGCGGGA
>NW_020837987.1:3520552-3568636 GCF_003676395.1 Aethalodelphis obliquidens | reverse complement strand
TGATATTTAAAGCTGTAAGATACTAAACGCAAGTACCCTCGAGGGGTTGAGGGTGGAGGACTCAACCCCGAGAGACACCACAAGCGTCTGGAGGTCAGTTAGAAGTAGGTGCAGACCGGTGGGATAAAGAGGGGCTTCTGAAACCAAGAGAAGAAGATCCTGCCCGGAAAGAGCGGTGGTTTGTGCTGAACACAGTTAAGACGTGGAGAATGAGGGAAGCAGAGCCATGTCTATTATATTTGGCAGCAGGACAAAAGGACACTTTTCATGGGGAAATGGCAACAGAACTCAGACTTAGAGAGGGTTGGAGAGTGAATGATTGTGTGATTCCATTGGTAAGAAATAGGCAAACCCGTAGAAACAGAATGTAGGTTAGTGGTTGGTTGCCAGGGGCTGGGGCGTCGGGGAATGGGGAGTGTAACTGCTGATGGGACAGGGTTTCTTTTCTTTCCTTTTTTTTTTTTTCCCCTTCTTTTTTGGCTGCACCGCACAGCTTGCAGGCTCTTAGTTCCCCGACCAGGTATCGAACCCACGCCCCCTGCAGTGGCAGCACGGAGTTCTTACCACCAGACCGCCAGGGAATTCCCCAGGGTTTCTTTTGGAGGGGGGTGGGAATGTTTTGAAATTCGGTAATATTAGTGGTTGCACAACTCTGTGACTATACTAAAAACCACTGGATTGTATTAAAATGGTGAATTTTATGGTATGTGAATTATAACTCAATTAGAAAAAAGAAGATAAAGTAGTCAAGGGACTCAGAGCATCTTGGGAGAAGGGATCATGAAAAATGGCACTTTTAGGGGTGGAATCCATAGCATTGCTAGACTAGTGATCAAGGTCTCAACCAGAAACGAAAGAAGTTTGTCCAAGATGAGGATATATAAAAGTGCTGGGCGCTGGCCTGAGGGCTGGAGTCTGTTAGGCACAGCCGGAGGACCTGCATCTTTAGAGAGCAGCCCTGCCCCTGAAGAGACTGAAAGGCGTATCTGTTAGTCCTGTCACATTTCTGATTGAACCAGGCCAATGAAGAATCTGACGTAGGGATGAAAGCAAGGGTTCTGTATTCAGACTGCCTGCATTTGAATCCTGGCTTTCACCAGTTCCGTGACCTTGGGCGTCAGAGACTTGCTCTGAGCCTCGGGAAAATGGAGACTACCACCATTCTGACTACCACTGGTGTCGTGGAAAGAACCCCAGGCTTGGAATCAAAGACCTGGAATCAGGCCCTGCCTGCTGTTAATAAGCTGTTTGACCTTCAGCAGGCTTCATGGTCCTCATCTGTATAATCTAAGATTTAGACGAGTGCAGTGGTTTCCAGCTGTGCTCCACAAGGCCCTGAGAGTGTCAGAGAGGTGCCCCAGGAAGATTTGGGGACTGGGTAGTGGGGAGCATGCTGGATGAGGACAGGAAACAAGTGAATGAGAGAAAGGGAAGACTTGTGAAAGGGAGCAGAGATATTGCGGTGGTAGCTGGGAGGGGACGTAGGGGTAAAGGAGAGTTTTTCAAAGGTGTGTGTGTTGATAGCAGTTAGCTTGTGTGCAGTTGGGAAAGGTTTAGGAGACAGGAGAGCAGAAAGGAGGGGATACCTGGAGGAGAGAGGGAGTGAGAGGGTCCAGGCACATGGGAGGGCATGTCTTTAAACCGGTGAAATAAACAGAACTTAATGGTTAAAATGGTAAATTTGATGTTATGTTTATTTCATGTTTAAAAAATTGGAAAAATTTAATATCCTCATCACATGGACCCTGTACTGTCTTTAAAGGGAATGAAGCTGATCTGTATCTGTTGGTGTGCGCTGAAATCCAGGATACATTAAGTGAAGAAAGCAGGGTGCGGACAAGTGTGTGTGGTGTATTCCTAAGGAAAGACAAATGGTGATTTATACTTACACACATATCAATACCTGTATATGAATGTTATCTCTAAAAGTGTAGCAGATAGTGGTTACCTCAGGGGAAGAGCCTGAAAGCCCAGGTAGGAGGGACACCTACTGTTCACCTCATGCATTTTCATATCATTGACCATGAGTATATATTACTTTTTCAAATGTAATAACCTTAAAAGGTAGTGGTCTCTAGCCTAAATTACTACTACTGAGTATATTCCTTAAGAATTGTCCTTGTTGTCAAGAACCTAATTCTGTATAAGCATTTGTCACTGAGTTTCAGAATTATGTCAACGTAACTTTAAAGAGGATGCTATGAGTGCAGAATCTGAGTCTCAAACTTCGCAATCGTTTCTCTGACATCTTGACTTCTAACACCTTTCTCTTTCTTTTTCTGTGTGCAGCATAGTAAATGTGCCACATACTCTGTGGGAATGCAGAAAACCTACTCCATGATCTGCTTAGCCACAGATGATGATGATAAAACTGATAAAACCAAGAAAATCTCGAAAAAGCTGTCCTTTTTGAGTTGGAACACCAACAAGAACAGACAGAAGTCGGCGAGCACCTTGTGCCTCCCATCGGTTGGGGTCAGGGTTGCGGGGCCTCCGGTCAAGAAGAAGCTCCCCTCTCCGTTCAGCCTTCTCACCTCCGACAGTTCTTTGTACTAACGTGAGGAAACAAAAGCGTTTCCCGTGCTGACTGGGCCTTCATATTTGTGCCATAGCGGAAAATTTCTAAATATTCTCAAATCCCATTTTCTCACAGCGTAAACCTACAATTGATATGTTTTTATGAATGACAGTAACAAGAAACCTCTAGAAATTTGTGGAAAACAAACTTATTAGGGGAGTCTCACCATATTGCTGCAAGTTATTTATTATATAAAGTATTGTAAATAGAATAATGTGGACATATGGCTGTTTTTAACGACTATAATTAAGACTCTTAGCTACTTACTATCAGAGTTAAATTAGGATTTCCTATACTGGTCCTATTTGTAAGTTTCCAGACTTGGGTGATAGACGGATAATTCCTTAACTCAGAATTCAGATGACCCCAAATTAAGGCAGGGCAAGGGACAATAATGATAGACTTAAATTAGTGTTACTAAAAACTGTCCCAAAGAGCTCCTTCCTAAGGGGAATTCATTAACCTAAAACAACAAGATTTTACTATTATTTCTAAATAATATGAATGCTGTTTCCAGATAAAGTCTAGTGCCAAATTTGTCATGACTTATTAGATAAACAACCATTTAGGAGCAACTTTTCTTCTATTTTATGTCATTTAAAAGTCGCTAACACAGTGGCAGTGTTAGATGAAGATGCTGTCTACAAGGTAGATAATATACTGTTTGATACTCAAAACATTTTTCATTTTGTTTAAAGTAGAAAGTACATAGTTGTATATTTTAAGAGTCTTTAAGAAGGGTTAAAAACATTGTATAAGGTCAGGATGTAAATGATTCAAGTTTAGAGCTCTATTTGACTTTTTAAAATGACATTCTTACCAACTGATTTCTCTTGCTATATGTTGGATGACACTGTGACTCTAATAAGATTCACTGTTGGCATAGTACAAGTTATATAGCTTTTAAAAATACATCATTGACGTGTAATTTTGAGAATTAACAAACTTAAATATTTTCTAGTGTGTAATATCAAAAGGGAAACAACCATATTTGGGAAAGTGTATCCATTGCTCTTAGGGCTATTTTTGTATAAATATTTACATAAATGCATTCATTTGCCTGAGTTAATGGTTTCCACTTTGATTTCACTTTAATTCCCTCCTCTTTCAAATCATTTTTACCCTAATGCACAAAATGTTATTGTATTTGATTTTTAAAAATTACTAACATTTCACAAAACAGGACTTAGCTCTCAAGTTATCTTAGTATCCCTGAAAACATAGAGCCTCTTTAATTGTATTTATTTTTTGAATGAGCAGTTGTACATTTTCATCCCTAGGCTCTCCTCTCTGGATGCAGCTGCACCTGCCATTTTCCCTTTTCTCTTCCCATTGTTGGGCGATACATTTACAAACACATTCTTTCCCTCCCTCACACACATTCGCTTTTTATTTTAAAATGGGAACTCCGGACTCCAGGCTTTCTGTGTTCAGAAGTCATGCTCAGTGATTACAAACAAACTGTGCAGCTACCCGGAAGGGAGGGATGGAGGGAGAAAGGAAGGAAGGAAGAAAAAAGGCAGGACAATTGTTTGTTTACACTGGCAGCCACCCTCAAAGCACAGGTGTATTAAGACCAGACCTGAAGAACAGTGGCTCTGCCAGAAGGAACAAGGGGCTTATGGTACACAGTGCTTCATTCATTGTAGGTTTGTTTCCTTTAGACGGTCACATCCACCACCTTCCATGATAGATACAGGTGAAGGTCACACATTAAAATCTGCCCAAGCCGGCTTTTTGCTGAATCTTGAGAGTCCCTGTTTAAACCGACTCCCTCAGGAAGGTGTCCACCAGCCCTCTTCATGCTAGCAGGGTGCGGGCAGTGCCATCTGGGGCACACTACCTGAAGTAAATACCTGAGCCCAGAAAGCAGGGCAGGACAACTGGCAGGTGCCATTCAGGCCTCACTTCATCCTTCCCTAGTTTCTGTGAGAGGAAATATTGTTTCTTAATGTGAAAGAAAACAAGATCCTGTGGTTTCGTGGTGTAAAGGAGATGCCGTGGGAAGAGCCATCACCTGGACTGGGTGAAGAACGCATAAATGTGCTGGGCCACTGACTGTCCAACCACCGGCTCCAGTTCTTGGATGGAAGCATTACTTAGTTGCTGGATACTTGGAAACCTCTGGAGCAGGAGAGGAGCTTTAACTTTCCCGACTCCTGGGATCTGTTGCACAGTTCGAAGGAGGGCTGGCTCGGAGATCAGAGCTCGTTTCTTCCTGAGTAAAGGGTTCTTACTGGGCTCTTTGGTTTGCTCTTCAACCTGAACCGAGATGAAAGGAAAAGCACGTGAGTGCCCTCTAGAAGACTGGAGGTTTCTTAAAATTCTGTTTTGTGGAAATTTAGTTTTAGTTTTTCCATTTGGTTCAGCTTGATTCACCACTGCAAATATTCTCATATATAACATGAATATAATTTTTCAGGCATCAGTAAAATTATTAAAAGATGAACTATATGGAAAACGACTAGGTTAAAAAAACCCAACACATGAACTTGCAGACAGAAGTGCAGACAAAAGATACATGGCGGGACTTCCCTGGCAGTCCAGTAGTTAAGACTCTGCCCTTCCAATGTAGGGGGTGCAGGCTCGATCCCTGGTCGGGGAACAAAGATCCCACAGGCCGCGTGGCCCGGCCGAAAAAAAAAAAAGAAGAAAAAGATACGTGTGGATGAGGCAAAGAAGCTGTTGACAGTGTCACCAGCCTAAGTGCAGAATAGTGCATGATGGAGTCATCACAGCCTGGGAGGCTAAAATCAGGTCTCCAACTTGATTGCTTTGTTACATACTTGCCTGGAATGGAGGGCAAGCTCAGCTAGCTGCAGAGGCAGCTTCTGAACTTAAATTCCTCAAAAAGGTTTTAGAAACCAAACCAGTCACTGATAGAGAGTGACCTGATGGATTGTACCTATAATAAGGGCAGCTGTCTGTCAGAGTAACAGGTCCAGGAAGGTCAGTCAAGAGTCCTAACACAGGGCGAGTAGGAATCAGTACTTACCAACTGGATAATGAGACAGGACGCTTCCGTCTGGCTGGCCACTGGAAGCAACACCATCCCCAGATCCAGCACAGTAAATTTCTGTACGGCTGGAAAGTACTGTTCACTCATGTGAGTTTTCTCAACTACTACAATCCCTTGAAGTTTACTGGACTTCAATGAAAAAAAAAGACAGGAAACTTTTGTAACAAAATTCCATTCAAGACTAAGAAGCTATCCAAGGGTGCTTGGAATGGCCAATGGTTTTATATAAATTATTCCAAGGGATAGACAGAGGGGGGATAGAAGTCAATTTTCAATTTGTTTCTTTAATTCAGTACTTACGTTTCTAACCCGAACAAGTCTCTTTCTGTAGCCATTTCCTGCCACCAAATCAGCTTCGGTGATATAAAGAATGCAGGATCTGCTAGACAAGTAAAAATCTACCGGTGTCAGGCCATCCTCAAAAACGAGTTTAATTTTTCCTTAAAATACAGAAAAGAAAGTAAGTTCCGTGAGCTTTGGATGAAAAGACGGCAATAGGTAGAACGTTTTTAAAAAGTGGGCTAAGGTGAGAGAGGGCTTTAGTAGAGGGAGCCCACCGACCTTGCATCCCCTGTGCCAGCTGCGACCCGCGCCATTTCTCATTGGCCACAATGTGCCCAAACGGCACGTGCATGGGGCCTGTGCCATCAGGGGTGTTCCCTTCCATCGGCTGCCTGGATCTAATGAGCGGAATACAAGACGGCACTTGAGCAGGCTCTCCGGCCCACGGCCCCGCATTCCACTCCCAGCCCCGGCCTCTTTGGCAGGGGCCCGTCTGCAGTGTGTTCTTTAAGAGATTGATTATTAGCCAAAGTCTAAGAACCAGGAAATTCCTGCCCTGGAAGCCCCGTCCCTCATCTGCGTCACCTGCCTGGGCCCTGACACTCCCGCGCCGTGGCTCCTCCATCCAGTCCGGGGCGGGGGCCGAGCCGGCCAGGGCCCAGTTCTGGGTCTCCCGCGACATTACCTGCGGCGCCCCACTTCCGGGTTCTCTCCTGCGCGCTCTCCACGTCCTTTATCCTGCCCGCCCTCTGCCTCCCCTGGCGCCGGATAGGCTATGGCCTCAGAGATCGACACGTGACTGGCCAATAAGAGAATGAACAGCGCACACAATTTCAGCCCTGGAGAGGATTTGAGAGGTACCCGCTGGTTGCCATGAGCGACGGGTGTGCAGTAACCTTCGCTCTGATTGGTCTTGGGAAAAGCAGAGCCAATGGCAGACGTGGTTGTTGCGAAGTCCGTTGCGTACAAAAGGCGTCTGGGGCTAGGCCCGTTGGAGGCGGCGCGCTTTGGGGAGTGGTACTCGGTTCTGAGATCTGCTTGTCAGTCCAGTGCCGGTCTGGCCAACCCCCGCAGCAAGGATGCTCCTGGGGGTCCGGAGAGGCGGCAAGAGGCAGTTTGTAAGTATATCTGCGCCCGGCCTGCGCTCTGGCCCGTGGGGCCGGGAGTTAAGTGGGAAGGGGTTGGGATTTGGGATGGAGGCAAGGTAGCGGCACAAGAGGAATTGGTTTTTCTTTCGAGAAGCCCTGAGTTTTCGTGTTTGGAACACGGATCCTCCATCCCAGT
Organism: Aethalodelphis obliquidens; assembly: GCF_003676395.1. Lineage (NCBI taxonomy): Eukaryota > Metazoa > Chordata > Mammalia > Artiodactyla > Delphinidae > Aethalodelphis > Aethalodelphis obliquidens. Next base: position 3,561,473 of record NW_020837987.1, on the reverse strand, counting down.
GTCGGCCTCAGTCGATAGGACTCGCCCTGTCTCACCTGTAACTTTCGCTCCGGTGTCGGGAGTTCACTCCTGCCGGCACAAACTTGCTCCACTACTGAATATTCCTCTGTGGGAAGTCATTCTTGATTCTTTCCTCCGCCACGCACCATGTACACCCCACCAGCAAGTTCCATAGATTCCACCCACCAGATGCATCTGGCAGCCGTCCCCGCTCCCACCCCGCCCTCCATCATCTACCTGCACTGCTGCAGCAACTCCTCCCTATTTCTCGGTCTCCGTTCCTGCCCTTCCCCTAGGTCCGTTCTCCACAAAGCAGCCAAAGGGATCCTTTTAAAATGCCCACAAGTCACACACACAGACGCTCCAGCTATTCCCACCTTTAGGCTTATTCAGGCCTTTGTCTTTGCTCTTTCTTCTGCCTGGAATGCTTCCCTGCAGACCTTACCATGGCCACTCTGGCACTGCGGGCGCACACTTCCAGGCTCATTCTCTGACCCCTCCTCCTATGATACTTCTTTGTAACCACTGCCCCCCACCGCAATGGCGTTGCTCCTGTCTCCCTTTTCCATACTTGCCTGGTGAAACCCCAGACCTACTTACATCCAGTTCTCCATAAACTTAATACTTTAAATACAGAGAAAGCATTTTGATAAGGTACTCCTGAACTCCGTTTCAGATTGGGATCAGAAAGCATGTCTGACTTGGCTTCCTGTTCTCAGCCCTATGACCTGCTGAAGTCATTTTAGACAGGTGGATGTTGAGAAGCAAGGAAGGCATAATTGAAGCATATTTTTCCAGTGCAATTTTGCTAACTCAGCATCTTTATTGAGGTTTTTGTTGTGTTACTGAGTTCCTACTGTGCGTGTGCCAGATACCCACAATTGATTGACAGCCTATGGCCCCAAAGGCTAAAGGGTAGACAAACCTATAAGTCATTCAACACAAAATGGTGAGGGAAAAAGTGCCGAAGAGGCATATACCGGAAGGGGCAGCAAAGTCAGCCGAAAGAGTTGACCTGGGCCTTGGGAGGAGTAAGGAAATAGAATTCCAGGTGGAGAAAACAGCATGTACAAAAGTCTGACAAAGGGTCATTTGCTACGTGGGAACAGGAAGGCAATTCTGAGTGCTACAGCATGTGTAGGGATGAGGAGGGCCCGCCAGAAAAGCATCTGGGGCCACTGATAGGAACCAACTGATAGCAGCCTTAGCAGCCTTCTGTGCCAGGAGAGGACATTTCTCTGTCAACCCGAGAGTTTTCATGCTGGGTTGAGGTAGGATCATCCTGTGTTTTATTAGAGACTAGAGGCAGGAGAACCATAGTTAGGAGATGATTATCGTGGTACAGGGGAGAAATGTTCAGCATACTATGTGAGATTCACGCTATCAAAAAATAAATAAATAAACAAAACTCACGAGGCCTTTTCGAAGGACCTTCTGGATGCCAGCCCCTGGGGATTCAAAGGTGAAGAAAAGCCTTTCTTGTCCTTGAGCATCTGCCAGGCAGCGGGGGATGGGGGAGGTGGCAGACAAGTGTATACCCTGGAGAATGGTGGGATTCAGCAGTGGCTGCTCTTGGGGTTGGCCATCAACGTGGGACTGGGGGTGGGGGTGGGAGGGCTGCAGAAGGCATTTGGAAGGTCTGCTCGTCCCTCACTCCTGAAGTATGCCCAGAACCCTGGCTCTTCCCCTTGGTTGTAACTTCCTTTTCGCCCCGTACCTTGTGCCCACCCCAGCCTGATTAGTCTTCCCCGGGGCCACTTTCGGTGGGTGCTTCTCACTAGGTCACAAGATCTCCTTAGTCTGGTATCAAAACTCTTATGGAAACAGTCCCCACTCTGGCGCCAGCTCATTGCTAGCCTCTCCAACTCACATGCCTCTGTGCTGCAGCGAACTGGAGTGCTTATTTCTAGAACACTGCCGCTAGCGTCTTGCTTCATTCCTTTGTTCCTTTTGCTCCCTCCTCCTGGAATGCCTTTCTGTCGCATTTCCCAAATGTGAGAGCAGTGGCCATCTTTGAAGACCCAGTCTAAATGCTCTGAGATTTTCTCCAACAGGACATCAGCGGTCCCCTTGCTGGCCCCCAGATCTGAGGGAGCCCTTCCCTCCCTGGGTCACCTCAGCACTTTGTCTTTACCTCTGCCTTGGCACTTTCCATGATTCTGTGTTGTATTATAAATATCTGGGTGTTTCTCCTCTGTACTGTCCCTCCTTAAAGATGAGGACAAGATTTCTTCATTGTCGTGAAGTGCTGTCACGGCGTTTTGCCTCTCGTAGATACAAATGAATGGCTGGTGCACAGGAAATGAAGATTGGGTTACACTCAGAAACTTCTCAGGGCCTCCCAGTTGCCTAAAGCAGGGTTCTCCGACTTTCATTGTATGTGAGAACTAGTTTTTGTGACTCTGCATCTTTGAGATAAACTACCTAAAGTCCTTATTAAGCCCCTACCAGGTGTTAGACAATGTGCTAAGTGCCAGAGTTCCAGGGTTGATAAAGACAAGAAGGTTGCATGCTCTTAGGAAGCTTCCATCCAGCCGGGGGGGCGGCAAGTGAGTAAGTAGGGTCATCAGGGGCAGTGCTGTGAGACCAGTTGGGGGTGCTGGAGGGGGACTCTGCGGGATGGTCAGGGAAGCTGTTCTGAGGAAGGAAGGGCCAGAGGGTTCCCACCGAGGGCAGCTATATGGTGCTCCCTGCATGGGCACGTGTGCCTGGCCAGATGGGGCTTGAGGATGGCAGGGGGAGGAGTGGACCTCCTGGTGTGACTAGATCCCTGGGTGACCAGTGCAGGTGTTCCCTCCCAGGCCCAGGGAAGTGTGGTCGCAGTCCCCAGAGATGATCCCATTGACCTCTGCTGGGTTTCATTTGTGCAGAAACACATCATCCGTGGCCTTCTCCCTGCAGCCAGCATCGCACCGAAGCCAGCTGTGCCCCGCACACCTCCTCCACGTGGCCCCAGCCCCTCTCCAGAGAGACCAAGGTGAGTCTCGGGTGAGCAGGCACTGAGGTCACCCTGAGCTCAGCCACCAAGTGCTGGGTCCCGGAACTGTTCAGATGGGTAAGAAAATCACAAGGAGGGTGATTAGAATCATGTCCTTTGAAATATGTATCACGGCTCCATAACGAAGCACTTAATATGGTTTCTCCGTGGGATAATGGTCTGTTCTTTTCAGGTCTGTGGAGTTCTCACATGTCATAATTGAATACAATTTTTCAAAATATAAAACACTGAAGCACAAATATTTAGGTTGATAGTATGTTAAAAGGAATTTGAAATGTGCACATAATTTTCTTTTTAAACACAAGTCTGCCTTTCAGAAGAACTGCTTTGCAGGAAGGAAGGAGAAGTGAGCTCGCTTGCCAGGGCCCGAGATACCCCTATCCTTCAGTGCTCCTAACACACCAGAGAGCTGACTTCTTTTATACCTAAGACCCCTGCCTATGCCCTCCAAAATTTTAGGCACAGGAGAATTTTAGACTTTCTTTTTAATCCATAAAATACATGGATACATGGCTTAACTGTTAACAATGAGAAATAATTTCACTCAGGGGTGGGACCTTCTTTTAGTGTTCTTTGAATATTGTATGCCTCCTGATAACAAACACTTTGAAATATTTTTAGTGTTTGTTTTTTCCTTCGGTACAATCTTGATAACAAGAAGAGCCATTTATTAGTGTTTCCTCTGTGCCAAGGACTCTGGTCAGTGCTTAAGAAGCACTGTTTCATTTCATCCTCTCAACGATCCTGTGAGAGAGGTCCTGTTGGCATCTCTGTTTTGAGCTCAAGTGTTAGTCATTGGCCCAGGGTCTCACGGCTGGTGGGTGGTGGCATCGCTGCGATGGACTTGTAGGTCTGTCTGGCTCTTCAGTGTTTGTGTGAACAACCCTTAAGTTGTGTCATTAGAACTGAAATGTTTATGTAGCAGCAGTAGTGAGAGAGTTAGCTTCACATTCCATTATAAAGCAGAAAAACAAACAAAGGCCACGTCATTTCGCGGCAAGCATGCTGTAGACTTGTTAGAAAATCTTCGTAGCCTCCTGTGTTTTCCAAAAATATATTTCTGGATTATAATCTTTATTAGCCCCAAATAATCAACATGGTTTTGGCAAATTTGGCCTATTTCTAGGTTATTTTACTCTAAAAACTAACATTCAAATTAACCTCTGACATTATTCCACTTCGCGTCTAGTGTAATAGTGTAAGAATCTTCCAGCAATCACTTCTGTTTCCTCCTTCCCATCCTTTGCTACTGTCGTTATATGTTTTAACTCTATATGTTATAAACCCCACAATATGGTGTTCTTATTTTTGCTTTAGATAGTCTTTTATCTTTTTCTAAAGCAGTTTTATTATATAATGGGTGTACAGTAAACTGTACATATTTAAATGAATAGTTTGATGTTATGACATATGTTTATACCTGTGAGACCATCACCATAATCAAGATAATAAATGTATCTATCATACCCTCAAGTTTCCTCATGCCCCTTTGTAAATCCTCCCTCCTTCCCCCTCTCACTTCCCATACCTCGGCCCAGCCCACCCTCATCCCCATCCCAGGCAGCCATCGATCTGCTTTCTATCACTATAAGATTAGCCTCCATTTTCTAGACTTTTTTATAAATGGAATTATACAAAATACTTACGCTGGATTCCTCCACTCAGCATAATTATTTTGAGATTCATCCATATTGTTGTGAAAATCGGTAATTCATCCTTGTAATTGCTGAGTGATATTCCATTGTATGCATATGCCACTGTTCGTCCATGCACCTGTTGATGGATATTTGGGTGGTTTCTAGTTTTTTGGCTACTAGAAATAAAGCTGCTATGAATATTTGTGCACAAGTCTTTGGACCTGTGGTTTCATTTCTCTTGGGTAAATATTTAGGAGTGGAATAGGTGGGTCATATACTAGGGTTATATTTAACCAGAAACTGTCAAACTGTTTCCAAAGTTGTTACTCCATATATGTTCCCACCAGCAGGGTATGAGTTCCATTTTCTTCACGTGCTCACCAATACTTGGTTTGATCAGGTGTGTGTGTGTGTCTGTGTCTGTGGCTTTATAACTATTTGACAATTAGCCATTAGCTCTCATTCACGTTGACTGTCTATAGGTTTATTTATTTATTTATTTATTTTTGGCTGTGTTGGGTCTTCATTGCTGTGCGCGGGCTTTCTCTAGTTGGGGCGAGTGGGGGCTACTCTTTGTTGCCGTGTGCAGGCTTCTCACTGCAGTGGCTTCTCTTGTTGTGGCGCACGGGTTCTAGGCTCACGAGCTTCAGTAGTTGTAGTGTACGGGCTCAGTAGTTGTGGCTCGCGGGCTCTAGAGCACAGGCTCAGTAGTTGTGGCACACGGGCTTAGTTGCTCCGTGGCATGTGGGATCTTCCCAGACCAGGGCTCGAACCCATGTCGCCTGCCTTGGCAGGCAGATTCTTAACCACTGCACCACCAGGGAAGTCCCTGTCTATAGGTTTTTGAAGGTGGTGACAGGTGCATAGATAACAATGTACAGAGCTTGTTTGGTGAATCTTCATCTTCATTGCACTTTCTGGACAACCATACTGATAAAGTATGGGATGTTCCTTATTCCTTTGGACCAGACAGTTTTGTTGAGCCTGGAGTCCATGTGCACATCTGTGGTTCCTGTCAACTTCCTGGCAAATTTCTGGATCTCTTCAGGTGTCCAAGGGTCACCTTTCTTGAAGCTTGCTCCATGGATGTGCTTGTGAATGTTGGTGGGTTATTCTCTGGTCACCACCTCATTGATGGCAGACTGGCCCCTTCTTCTCTCCACCCTTGTTTGTGAGAGCCATTCTGCCAGGCCCAGGTCGAAGGGATTGTCTTAGCCAGTCTTTTAAATTTTGGACATTCTAATAGGTGTGTAGTGGTATCTTTATGGTTTTATTTTGCATTTCTCTAGTAACTGATGGTGTTGAACATCTTTTTTTTTTTTTTTTTTATAACTTTATTTATTTATTTATTTATGGCTGTGTTGGGTCTTCGCTGCCGCTCACAGGCCCTCTCTAGTTGCGGCGAGTGGGGGCCACTCTTCGCCGCAGTGCGCGGGCCTCTCATTGCGGTGGCCTCTCGCGTTGCAGAGCACGGGCTCCAGGCGTGCAGGCTTCAGTAGTTGTGGTACGCGGGCCCAGCAGTTGTGGCTCACGGGCTCTAGAGCACAGGCTCAGCAGTTGCGGCACCCGGGCGCAGCTGCTCCGCGGCATGTGGGTTCCTCCCAGACCAGGGCTCAAACCCGTGTCCCCTGCATTGGCAGGCGGACTCCCAACCACTGCGCCACCCAGGAAGTCCCTGAACATCTTTTCATGTGCTTATTTGCCATTGTATATCTTCTTTGGTAAAGTATATCTTCTTTGGTAAAATCTTTTGCCCACTTTAAAAAATTGGGTTTTGTTCCTATTACTGTATATATACACTATTCTGGATATATATTCTGGATACAAGTTCTTGTATCACATACAAATCACATACAAATATGTGATTTGCAAATATTTTCTCCCCATCTATGGCTTATCTTTTCATTTTCTTAACAGCCTTTCAGAGAGCAGAAATTCTTAATGTTTATGAAGGTCAGCTTGTCAGCTTTTTCTTTTACAGATCATGATTTCAGTATCATATCTAAGAAATCTTTGCCTAACCCAAGGTCGTAAAGCATTTTATCCTATATTTTCTTCTAGAAGTTTTATAGTTTTAGCCTTTACATTTAGGTCTGTGATGCATTTTGAGTTAATTTTTGTGTATGGTGTGGGAGGCATAGATTCAAGTTCACTTTTTTGCACGTGGGTATCCAGCTGTTCCAGCACCATTTGATGAAAGTTATCTATTGCCATGTAAGTAATTACCCCAAAACTTAGTGGCTTTTTTTTTTCTTTGCCATGCCGTGTGGCTTGCGGGATCTTAGTTCCCTGACCAGGGATTGAACCCAGGCCCTCAGCAGTGAAAGCACGGAGTCCTAACCACGGGACTGCCAGGGAGTTCCCAAAACTTAGTGGCTTAAAACATAAAACAATAGCATTTTTAATCTCATATCTTATTATGCTCTTTAAGTTATTTTTTCCTCTCTGTATTTCATTTTGGTTATTTTCTATTGTTTCACCTTTAATTTCACTAACCTACTGTTAATCCCATCCAGTGTAATTTCCATCTCCTGAAGTTCAAGTCTTGTTAATAATATTCCATGTCTCTGCTTACCTTTTGGAACATATGGAACGTAATTATAGTAACTGTTTTAATGTCCCTCTCTGTTACTTCTAGCGTGTCAGTTCTGAATGGGTTTTGACTGATTATCCTCTTCATTATGGGTCATGTTTTTCTGTCTCTTTGCATGCCTAGTTTATGTATGTTTGCGTACTAGACACTTTTGTGAGTTTTACCTTGTTGAGTGCTGGATATTGTTGTATTCCCACAAGTCTTCTTGAATTTTTTTCTGGGATGCAGTTAAATTCCTTGGAACCAGTTTGATCTTTTGGGTCTTGCTTTTATGATTTGTTAGGCAGGGTCTGGAGCCGTGTTCAGTCTAGGGCTGCTTATTCTCCACCACCTTTAGAGTGAAGTATAATGTGTTCCCATCTGCGTGGTGGGAGCAGTCACTGTCCGCAGCCCCGTGTGAGCACCTGGCGCTGTTCCTCGCATCCTCGTGGGTGGCTCTCCCCCAGCCTTCCGTAGTGTCCTCACACTCTTGCACTGACGAGCATTTTGCTGAGCACTCAGGGGCCTTCTGCAGGTTTCTGGAGTTCTCTCTGTTCAGCTCTTTCCCTTCTGGTCTTCTGTCCTGCAAATTCTATCTGCCTTGGTGTTCCCTGACTCTCCACTCCATTTCCACCCCTCGGCCTGGCTCCGCCTCATTTCCTCCTCCCTGTGCTGTGACCTGGAAGTTTTCTCAGGCAGTAAGCTGGGACAATTAATTGTTTATTTTGCTTTTTCAAGCGGGAGGGTAAACCCATTACTCTGTCTGTCCTTTATTATAGTTTTGAATAATTTGCAAAATTTTCAAATTCCTTTTCATTTCTTTTATATCTTTTTATTTCTCCTTTTTTCCCCCCCATTCTGATCTTTCATTTTAATAGGAACACTACTTGAATATAGACTGCCTGGATTACAGACCTGGTTTCATCTCCCGTTAGCTAGGAAAGCTTAGACAAGTCATTTAATGTCTTTGAAAACTGGAGATGACAGTAATATCCATTCATACAGTTGGTGTGAGAATGAAGTGAGATTGTGCAATGGCGCATAACAGACTACAGGCACGTAGCCAGGAGGTACACACTGAACACTGTAGAACTGAAAGTAGACCTTGATTAATTCATGTATCCTGTTGTTCAGCCTTCACCTTGAGGGTTCGTGTCTCACTGGCTCACTGGGATGTTTTTGTCCATAGATCTGCTCTGGCTGCAGCCATTCTAGCAACAACATTGACTGGCCGGACTTTTGCCATTCCTCAGCCTCGCCGGAGATCCCACTCGGAGAGTGACACGACCTACCTTGAAAAGGACAGTTTCATCGAGGCCTATGCCACCACCTCGGAGCTGAGGCATCAGTAAGGACCATGTCACGGGTTCAGCTTCCTCTCGGGGCAGAGGCAGGGCAGTTCTGAGCGTGTGTGTGTGCATGTGGTTGCATGTGGCTAGGACTAGCGCTTAGTACTCGGGTTTTCATCTCCAATGTCAAAGGGATACTTCTTGGGACATGAATCGGTCTTGAATTGTATCCGAATTTTCTCTAGAGTGGATCTTGTTAAGTTATAGCTTGTGAAGACACCGGTTGCTTTCATGGCAGCACTGAGCTGGTGAATTCAGTGTTGCTTTTAGCCACAGCCTAGATGGTGAGAGCTGTCAGTCTCCAGTTCTCGTGTATCTCCTCTCTGAACGGTCACACTGAATTTACCTTTGTTGACGCCTACTGTAACCTTTCTTCTTTAACATCACTTTCTCTACTGCTTGAGCTGGATTAGAGCTGACATAGGGCCAGGAGCCAGGAAGGTTTCCTCCTAAGGGAGAGGGCATTGGGGGAGAGCTGCGGGCCATACAGGAACCAACTGGGAATGGGTTGGGAGGTGGTCAGTGTGGGGCTGGGATGAGAGAAGAGGGAGCATGACACATGTGAGCAACTGAAGGAAGACATTTGTGGCTGGGAGGAGTCAAGTGAGGTGGGGAGTCATCCGAGATGGTGCTGGAGGAGTGGGCAGGCTGGGGGTGCCTTTGGTATCCTGTTCTGAGCTTTGGTATCTCCCCCGGAGCAGTGGGAAGACCCTGAGGACTTTAAGGGCTTGTGGGGTGGAGGTGGGGGATGCATCACTAGATTTGCTTTGTATCTGCCATGTTTATTCAATTTTGGTTTTTGAGTTGTTTTTAACATACCAAAATGTTCTTTATTTTTATGTATTAAGAGCTAGCAGTCTTTGTAGTCTCTGACATTATTGTCAAATCTAGGAAGATCTTCCCTATTACAGCATTATACAAATGCTCAGATATTTCCTTCTAGGATGTGTTTATAGTTTTGGTTTTTGAATTTTTATCTTGACTCCATTTCTGAGATGTTTGAATATAGCCTGTTTTTCTCCTGGTAAGAATTTATACTTTGGCTGAATAAGAACTGAAGATGAGGAAGTGATTCTGAAATTCATTGGAAGGAATAAGCAGATAAGACCATAAGAGGAAATCTGGAAAGGAAGAATAGTGATTCAGGGGGAGGGCTGCATTAGCCCCATCATATATATATATATATTTTAATAAATGTACTTATTTATCTTTGGCTGCGTTGGATCTTCGTTGCTGCACGTGGGCTTTCTCTAGTTGTGGCGAGCGGGGGCTACTCTTCGTTGCAGTGTGCGGGCTTCTCACTGCAGTGGCTTTTCTTGTTGTGGAGCATGGGCTCTAGGTGCACGGGCTTCAGTAGTTGTGGTGCACCGGCTCAGTAGTTGTGGCGCACGAGCTCAGTTGTTCTGCGGCATGTGGGATCTTCCTGGACCAGGGTTCAAACCCCTGTCCCCTGCATTGGCAGGCGGATTCTTAACCACTGCACCACCAGGGAAGCCCCAGCCCCATCATATTTTAAAACATTTAGTTGAAGTAGTCAAAGTAGAGGAGTGCTGGTTCAATGATAGAGAGGTGCACGTGAACACCCTGAGGTGAGCCTCGTGTTTGCAGGCATATTGAATCTTTAATAAAGGCAGCCCCACAGATAAAGGGAAAGGAAAGGATTCAACAGTATATTCATTAGCAGTATTAGAAAGAAATCAGCTTTGAGCCTTTCCTAATTCATACACCAAAACAAATTCTTATTGAATGAAAGGATTAATTTTTATATACATAGAAATAAGACCATGAAATCCTATACCCAATCTCATCAAGCCTCTCAGAGAGAGAAGCCTGCTGTGTACTTCTGAGCTAAGAATTTGGAAGGTTAAAAAAAATGTTTTTTTAATCATCTGTATGTTAAAAAAATTTATAGTCAAAATAAGATCAATAGAATAGGAAAAATATTTATAGTAAATACAAAGTCAGGGTTTTAATTTTAGTAGATGGAAAAGTTAATTTCATATTGGGATGGGCGTACTAGAGGCAGAGTAGATAAATGGGCAAAGGCCATGAGCAGACAATTCACAGCGGAGGAACCAGGGCTCACATCCAAATACATGGAAAAATACCCAGTCTCAGGAAGAAATGCACATTTTTACAGTGAGATTTCAATGATTTTGGCAAGGTTTAGAAAATTATTACCAACATAGTTGCAGGTTGGGGAAACGATTTTGCGCGGACGCCTGTGGACCCACGAAACGTTCCTGCTGGTGGTGGTGTACTTTCCGTGTGTGTGTTTACACTGTTCCACTCAGCAGTTCTCCATATGGTTGTTTGTTTTATGGGACTAATCCTCAATACAGAAGAGATTTGCTACACATTGACATTCATCACAGGGTTATTTATGATGGTGAAAATTGGGGGAAAAAAACCTAAGTAAGGGGAACGGGTGATAAAACTGGTGTATGAACCTAACCTTTTGACTTTAAAAACTTGTTAACGAGGAGGCAAATTGTATATGTATGCAGTGATAATAACTATAAAAACCTAGGTGAAAAGCTAGAAAGAAATGCTAACAGTGTACAAAGAGATGGAATTGTGGATGTTATCACCCTTTAGCTTCCGTATATTTCGTAATGTGGTCGTAATACTTCACAGTGGAACTTGAGGCAGTGCATTTAATACCCGTATATGAACCTATGTGAAGCATTAAGTGGCTTGTTTGTTTGCTTTGCTCTTGAATGTTCTAATACAGACCACACAGGCAGAATGAGATGGGAAGAAGATCCTCTTTGCCATCCTTTGAAATGCTGGGCTACGAGGAGGAAGAGGACTCTGACACCTACCTGTCAGGCAGCCACAGGGAGTCGGGGGACACAAGTGCTCGCAAAGAAGAGGGAAGCATCAGCGATGCCGTGTATGCCGTGCCACACAGAAACCAGGTGCTTGCATCGTTCCAGCGTTTCTTCTGCACCTTGACATTAACTCATAGTCAGTTGTGTCAAGTGCGTTAGTAAGGATTTTCCTTTTCTCGCTTTGGCAGTTAATGGCTTTTGTTTGGGGGCTTATTTCTTTTTAACATGTCCAGTCTCATTTTCTGTCTTGTTAGGCTAAAATTCAAAACTCTTTCCTTTATCTTTCAAGACAAGTCCTTCAAAAACAGAGATAAACATCTTCACATTCTTTTTTTTTTTTTTTTGCTGTACGCGGGCCTCTCACTGCTGTGGCCTCTCCCGTTGCGGAGCGCAGGCTCAGCGGCCATGGCTCACGGGCCCAGCCGCTCCGCGGCATGTGGGATCTTCCCGGACCGGGGCTCGAGCCTGTGTCCCCTGCATTGGCAGGCGGACTCTCAACCACTACGCCACCAAGGAAGCCCCATCTTCACATTCTTAATGTAGGTTTCCATCCGGTGCTGGTCATCCTGCTCTTTCCTTTGACCCCCCAAAGCTAATTTTCCTGTCACTTTTCTGTATCGATGTGTACATTGCAGTGTTTCTTCAAATTCATGCCTGACAAGAGGAGGTATGATCACTCGTCTCTCCTTAGCAGCAGACGTTCTTTGAGTGCTTACCCTGTGTGAGTCAGTAAATCAAACTCTCACATGCATTGATTTCCTGCTGTCTCGCTGACATAGATTCCGTTTACGGCCCCACCACACATGGGGGAGCCGAGGTCCAGAGAGGTTGAAGGAGCCCATTTCTCCACCATTGCCTGCATGCCCTGGTTTAAACACTCTGCTCCCAGGGTTTTGGAAACTGGATAGCACCATTGCTTTAACAGCAAAGGACAGCACCATAATTTCTTTTTCCTTTCTCGCTTTCTTCTTTTTCACCATCACTATAATGTGTTATTTGTAGTGAGTATACTTATAGACTTGGAACATCCAACTATAATATATGCAGATTGAATATATTGACTATCCTCCACTATATTGAATCACATTTTAAGTGACGTCAGGGAACTTATTTTGAGGAATCCTTATGTGAGTATTTCAGAAACTAACCGTCACTTTCTAGCATATACAGACTTTAACATGCAGAGTTAGGTTTCTCTACAGCAAGGAGCACTGGACAGGCAGGCAGCTGCCAAGAGCCCCAGGAGGTCAGCTGCGGGGCTCTGACAGGCCTGTGTGAGCTCCCACTGCCCCTCTGTCTGCACACTTCCTGGCTAGTATGTTGGACCCAGGTTACAGATAGAGCTGTATCACTCAACGATTTTGGAAGTAAAGCTCGCTACCACATTTCCCTCAGAGAAGAGAGATTATAGTGACCTGTACAACCTCCTTTGTCGTTAACAGAACAGATAGTTTATTTTTCAGGCAAGTGTGTCATGGTGGCTGTAGGACCCATGTGCAGTATGGAATTTTTTTTTTTTTTGGCCGCTCTGTGCGGCATGTGGGATCTTACTTCCCCGACCAGGGATCGAAGCCGCGCACCCTGTGTTGGGAGTGCGGAGTGTTAACCACTGGACAGCCAGGGAAGTCTCGGAAATGTCTTTTATTTAAACGCTTGAAAAGTAGAGCAAGGCAACAAACACTGGCGAGGCCTGGTGAGGGTGTGGAGGAGCTCTCTAACGCCGCCGGGGCGGAGTTGACGCCACCACTGTGGGGAGCTGCTCGGCACTGTCTGTTAGAGCTGAATACGTACATTTTCTATAACCCAGCCCCCCGCAACTGAGAAGCAGAAAATAGCATAGCATGTTAGTGTTCTCACGCTCCAGAATGAACAAGTATTGACATCTTATCTTTTGTTTCTCGTTTTTCGTTTTTTGGGTTTTTTTGCTTCAGATTTTTTAATAAAAGAAAGAAAATTACACTTAGGGTTGAAATCTTTATCTCCCATCTGCTCCATCCCTGGATAGCCATCTTCTCCTGGATTTGGGATGTGTTCTAGAAGTCTGTTTTTTTTTTTTGCGGTACGCGGGCCTCTCACTGCTGTGGCCTCTCCCGTTGCGGAGCACAGGCTCTGGACGCGCAGGCTCAACGGTCATGGCTCACGGGCCCAGCTGCTCCGCGGCATGTGGGATCCTCCCGGACCGGGGCATGAACCCGTGTCCCCTGCATCGGCAGGCGGACTCTCAACCACTGCGCCACCAGGGAAGCCCTATATATGTTTTTAATTGTACAAAGGTTACCGTACTGAATCAATCTTTCCACCTCTTGGCTTTTCCACTCAGCATTGAAGTTTTGAGATGGATACATGTTAATTTATTTGTCTACTCACCTCCTGATGAACATTTAGGTTATTCCGTTGCACGTTTGGTACGTGTACCTATGTGTGCTTCTTCACACTAGATATTGCCGAATTGTTCTCCAAAGCAGTGGTTCCCAGTTGCCTTACCAGCAGCAGTATGTGCGTGCCGGTCTCCATCTTTCTGTACATCCCAGCCAACAGGAAAGCCTTTCCCTATACAGCCCAGGAGCCGAAGGTGGAGTATTAATAACTGATTGCAGTTGCAAGGTCTTATCATAACCTGAACATTGTCCTGGCCGGTCGCAGATGGCATGAATGAAGGGGCCCTTAAGCTGGAAGGGGATTTCAGTTTCCCACAGCCTTACAGTACAATAGGGGGAGGAAGACACATTGACCTTTTCTGAGCATTTGATATTTGCTAGGCAGCTCACACATGCCGTTTCATTTACTTCACACCCCTGGCGGTAAGTGTGTGAAGAAACAGGATAAATAACTTGCCCAAGATCATCCAGCCAACCACCCAGTGGCAGAGGCTGGATTCAGATAAGGGCAACCCAGTTTTCCCTGTTTAGAATTAAAATTTGTGTTTACAATCCTTGTGCCTATCAAGAATATTTCTTAGACATAGAGCTTTTTTTGTTTTTTTCAAACTGACGAAGTAGTCTTAAATTTATCATATGATTAAAATACTTATCTTTGAAAAGAATCGATGTGTGCAGCATGTAAAACTGCTGTTTCATCACTAGATGGCGCTAGCTCTGAAGGAGATACTGCCAATGGGGGATGTTTTCATTAAAAAAAAAAAGTAAAATTGCCCTCCTTATTTTTACTATAGACATTCTATAATCTCAGGTAAATAATTTACAATTTTATTCTTTTTTATCGAAACTAGTAAGTTAAGGAAACAGACCAACCCACATCGGGCAATTTGGATATAAGTCTCTACCTCATGCCTCTCTCTGTGTTTCAGGGTAGTTTGGGCAAACATCTTCATGTGAGGTGTGCACCCACTCAGAAATGGCCTAACAAATGGAAAGCAAGTCTTGTTTTCAGCAGTTGTCTTGTTGGTGCCACCCAAAAGTAAGGCTGCAAGGGAAGTGGGGTGCGTGAACGTGTGGTCAGTTCCCACAACGCTAGGGCCCAGTGGAAAGAGCAACGCCACGGACAGAGACCTGAGTCCAAGTCCCAGCTTCTCTAGTTCCCAGTTGTGTGACTTGGGAGGTCTGATAATGTCTCTGTGCCTCAGCTTCTTCATCTTATAAAGGACTGTGTTAGGGAGGAAACTGTCTTTGGGTGGGTAAATAATTCAACACTTACTTGTTGAGCATCTGATTGAGTACTAGGTATTGTGCTAGGTGCTGGAGAATCAGTATAAGACAGAGTCCATAGTCACACAATTAATAATTAATTAAAGGAAGTGTACACGGTGGCATGAGACCACATAACCTTTTCTGAGAGGACTGCTGAGAGTGACAGCAAAGAACGAGTTAAGGCCTTTCTTCTCCCCTTTGAGGTCACTTGATTTTTCTGCCTGATACCTTTGTAGGTTCATTCTTTTATCTTTTGAAGTTCAGTAATATCACCAGGATTAATCGTGGTGTTTATTATTTTCTGTCCTTTTTTCCTGAAATTTAGTGCATATAATTTAATTCTGCAGACATAGATTTTCATCTCCCTTTTTTATTTTCAGGGAATATTTCCTCCCCTCTTTTATTTTATCTTTGACTGGTTTCATCATCCGTTCATTGTTTCTCCGTTGGGAGCACTAGTTATGCGTTTGCTGGATATCCTTTGTCTTCCATGTCTATTATGTTTTCTGTAATCCCTTGTCCCTCCATTTCCTTTTCAGCTTCCCTTTGCGTGATTTACTCTGTCTATCCTCATCTCTCTCAGCCCTTGGTCACTATGTTTTATGGCTTCTCATATAGCTTTTAGCTCTGTAGTGGTTTTATTTTGCCTTTTGTTTTTGTGAGTTCTGCTGATTTACTTCACACATCTTTCTGTTGCCTTATCACTTTACCTGATCTCCTGGATCTCTTCTTTGGGTTCCTCATGTCAGACTGTGCTGTCTTTAACTTCTTTGAGAGTATAGAGCTGGATTCTGGATGGCAAAGGTGGGCTCTCCCAAGTGTCTCCCTTTAGCTTCGCCCGCCCTCCCTTCTGCCCTGTGGGAGTTACTGTACGTCTCCGGGGACCATCACATCCTTGCTCTCAGTGCACCCGTCAGAGGATCACTGTGGACCTTTGCAGCCGTGACAGTTTGTGACTGTCGGAGCATCTGCATACCTGACGTCTGAGGAAGTTTGGCGGCTTCTGGCGTTCTCCCTGTCTTCCAGGAGAGTGTAGTCTAATTGCCTGCTACCATTTTCAAGAAGTCACCGATAGGATGTTACTGAAGCCCCTCTGTCACACATTCTTGCTCTTCTTGTGTTTGTGGATTTGCAGAGCATCTTGTCATAAAATATCATATATTCATTCATGTTGTTCATTTATTCATCCAGCCAACTGCCAACCAACGAATATTTGAGTGTCCGCCATGTCCTTGGATCCAGAGAGGAATCATTCATGCAGGGGTAAACCAGTTATCTCTAGAAACTTCTGGAGGCCAAGGAGTAGTAGGGAATCTTTTGCGGCTGTGGTTGAGGATTAGGAATGTCCCCCTTCTCTCTCCACAGTTTTTAATTTTTAATTTCTTTAAAATTTTCTTTCTGTTACACAAGTATATAAGAATCCCCATGTCTTATAAAAACGTTTGATACTGCATGTAAAGCAAACACTGCCCTGAAACCCTGCCGTTCTGTCCCTCCTCTTCTCTCCAGGACAAGCCTCTGCGGTCACCTTGATGTCTGTATCATTTTCTTGGCTACAAATAATCAAACAGGCAAACAAAAGGTTTAAATAATAGACCTTTAACTCTCTCACATAACAAAATCAAAAGGTAGGAGATTCCAAACTGTTTCAGCTGCCTGTCAAAGGCTGGCACCTGAGATTCTCCTGGCCTGCTCTTTGTGGTCATCAAATGCAGCGAGTTCTTCCTGCAGACAGGAGGAAGCAGGGCAAGGTTCTTCAGGCTGCGCTGTGTTCATTACGGGGAACATTTTTTCCTGGGAGCCTCCCAGCAGGAGACTCATTGGTCACATGCCCATCCCTTGGCCAATTACTGGCTAAGGGGAAGAGGGTTACTCTCACTATGGGCTGAGCCCACTTGCACCGAACAAAATCAGGGTTCTCTCAGCAAGGTAGAAGCGGGGCCCTGACTGCCAGGTGGGCTGCGGTGCCTGCAGTCTCCCTGTCCACATTTACACGTACACATCCCTGTGTGGATAGGAATGTCCACGGTTAGTGTATGCACGTGTAGACCATTGACTCTGTTCTACCAATGCAAGCACCTCTGCATGAGTTGGACCCCCATTGGTGGAGGTAGAAGGCCAGGATCCCAAGTCAGGCACCAAGCTGTCACTCCAGCCAATTTGCAGAAGCCACCAAGAGTGAGCCCTGCCATCTTCCAGCGGTGGGGTCTCCTCCATGCAGCAGTGAGGAGGCGTGGATTCACAAACGCTTATTTCCCTTACCATAGCGTACCAAACCAGGGGAGGTCCAGCATGCTGTCGCACTTACAAAGGTCCCAGTGCAGGCCCGCGCGGTCCCTCTACCCTACAGATCAAAACTACCCCTCCCAGAGTTAGTCCTTGGTCCACTGCACAATCTGACCACACTCTTGCCTGGACTTTACCCTGAGGTGGAGCTAACTGAACCCTCCTGTTGCTCCACCACTAGTGTCTGTCCCTTTGGGCTGGGGTTCTTAGGTTGGCATCATTGATCTGAGGTGGGGCATCTGGGAAGGTGCCAGTGCCGTTTGGGGCTGCACCCTATGCGTCCTCAGGGTTAATCACCGCTGGCTCTTACAGTTGGCTCGCCCCACAGTCACAGGAACCTAGACGCTGCAGCTTCTTTGCCATGTTGCCAGGTTTTCCAATATCTTGCTTTCACCTCCAAGTAAGAGAAGATGTCACAGATTAGCTTTGCATATTTTTGAGCTTTATATTCATGGAATCATAGAACGTGTATTATTTTGCACCTGACTACATTTTTAGGTGTGTACAAATTTAAAATTATATCTTCTTGGTAAATTGAATAGTTTGTCACTATGAAGTGAACCTCTCTATCTCTAAAGAGGTTTTTTGCCTTAATGTCTATTTCATCTGACATTCTCCATCTTTCTTTTTTTTCTAATTAATTTTTAAATTTATTTTTGGCTGCATTGGGTCTTCGTTGCTGCGCATGGGCTTTCTCTAGTTGCGGCGAGTGGGGGCTACTCTTCATTGCGATGTGTGGTCTTCTCGCTGCGGTGGCTTCTCTTGTTGCGGAGAACGGGCTCTAGGCGCGCGGGCTTCAGTAGTTGTGTCTCACAGGCTCTAGAGCGCAGGTTCAGTAGTTGTGGCGCACGGGCTTAGTTGCTCCTTGGCATGTGGGATCTTCCCAGACCAGGGCTGGAACCCGTGTCCCCTGCATCGGCAGGCGGATTCTTAACCACTGTGCCACGAGGGAAGTCCCCTCCATCTTTCTTTTGTTTGATATTTGCGTGGTCTATTTTTTCCAACCTTTAATTTTTTTTGGCCATGCCACGCAGCCCCGGCAGTGAGAGCGCCAAGTCCTAACCACTGGATATCCGGGGAATTCCCAATCCATCCTTTAATTTTAACCTTTCTGTATCCTTATGTTTAGCTCTGTCTTGTAAATAGCATCTAGTTTTTTGTTTTTTTTAAGTTTACTGAGATATGATTCACATACATACTATTCATCCATTTAATGTTTACAATTCAGTGCAGCATATGGTTTTTGTTAACCAAGTTTGACCAACTTTTCCTTTGTCTTTTTACTGGACCATTTGGTTCTTTTATATTTAACATATTATATGGATATATTTGAGTTTAAGTCTGCCATCTTTATTTTTCCTACTTGTCCTATTACTCTGTATCTTTTTTCCTCTTCCATTCTTTTGGATTGGTGATTTTTTTAGTTCTATTTCTTTCCCTCTACTAGTTTGCAAATTATACTGGCTTGTTTTCTGATAATTACCCTGTAGATTCTAGCATGTACATTTTACCCTTTAAAATCTGAGTTAGTGTCCTAACCAGGAGGAGGATGAAGGAGGTTAGGCCAGGGCTACAGACGGATGAGGGAAAGGCCACTCCTGGCATCCCTGATGGCAGCACTGTGGCTGAGTTGGCCGGCTTCTTCCTCCCTTCCTTCAGTACCCAAACAATTTTTGTTTTAGTAACCAGGTGATTTTCATACTCAGAAGTATGTAATAGTTTTAAAAATGTTTTAAATTAAAACTTTTATATTAGAGTGTTTTTAGAATATTGTCACAAATTCTTTAGGCTTACTTATCGATGTATGAAATACACACAAAACGCATATAAGCCATAAGTGTACAGCTCAGTGAATTTTTACAAAGTAGCCCCCATCCAGATTAAAAGAAAAAGAACAACATTACTAGGACCCCAGAAGTCCTCCTCTGTGACCGAGAGGACTCACTACTCCCCCAAGAGTTAACCACTGCCCTGACTCCGAGAGTAGACTGGATCTTAGAAAATCAGCGTAGCTTAGTTTTGCCTATTCTGAGGATTCTATGACTTTAATCATACAGTACGTATTCTTTGGAGTTTTTGAGAGTCTTCTGTCATTGTGTGTAGCAGTTGTTGGTTCGTTCTTATTGCTGTATAATATCCAGTTGTACAATTATAACATCCAATTAGTTATTCATTTTACTGAAGATGAATATTTGGTTGTTTCCAGATTTGGGCTTTTAGGAATAGTGCTGCTATGAATATTTGTGTGTATATATGTATATTTCTGGTGGGTCTATACCGCTCATATATACTGATAAGTGATATATGTATGGTCATAGGGCATATGTACGATCAGTCTTAGTGCTAGTAGATGCTGCCAAACATTATTTTCCATAATAGGGTATCTTTAGCATTTTCTTTTTTTTTTTAGTTTATTTATTTACTTTTGGCTGCGTTGAGTCTTTGTTGCTGTGCGCGGGCTTTCTCTAGTTGCAGCGAGCAGGGCCTACTCTTCATTGCGGTGCACAGGCTTCTTATTGCGGTGGCTCCTCTTGTTGCAGAGCATGGGCTCTAGGCACACAGGCTTCAGTAGTTGTGGCACGTGGGCTCAGTAGTTATGGCTCGCAGGCTCTAGAGCGCAGGCTCAGTAGTTGTGGTGCACGCTTAGTCGCTCCGCGGCATGTGAGATCTTCCTGTACCAGGGCTCAAACCCACGTCCCCTGCATTGGCAGGTGGATTCTTAACCTCTGCACCACCAGGGAAGCCATAGCAGTTTTGTATTTCCTTGATAAAAGTGAGTAGCATAATATATCTTTGATAGGGTGAACAAGGCAAATGGGTTCCTAGGAGACAAAACCTAAGAGGTCATTTCTTTTTAATCCCTTCAGATGATGAGTAGAGTGGGAGACCTTTCTGCTGCTCTGAGCTGGGTCGCCCTGGAGCCCTGTACCCAGAGCCTGGTGGGCCTAGCCTTAGCTTTTGGCTCTGAAATGCCCCTTCTCTTGGGCATCTTGCCAGTGAGTTCTGCCCCTTCCCTGCCAGCCATGGGGATGACCCTTCCACGGCCTGCAGCCCAGCACAGCTAAGCCAAGCTGATCACATACGCAAGATACTATTTAGTGTAGCAGAAAGGAAGCCAGCGAGGGAGCACCAGTCACAGCTTATTGTACAAGACATGGTTCACTGCTCTTCCCCTTGGGCAGCCTCTGTCCCCACCTCCCAGAGCCCTGCCAGTGGGGTGGTCTCCTGTTCATCAGGGGAGGTCCCAGTGATGGCCCACAGGTCTGTGAGGGGCAGCTCTGCAGCCCTGCCACCATTCATGATACCTATGTAGAAGATGCTCACAGACAGCACAGGGGAGAGTTCCATTCCATCAGGAAACATTCGCAGTGGACTCACAGCCAGCCAGCATAATGGGCCTCGATCCCAAACAGTTGCCTGGATGAGGGCTCTCACAGGGCTCGTCAGCAGGTCTTGTCCCATGCAGAGATGAATACACAGCATCAGTACCAAGGCAGGGTGGTACTGGGTGCTATGCAGAGCAGGCCAGAGGCAGCCCCTTTTCCTGAGTTGGTCCCTGGCAGGAATGGGGAAGTCGAGCTGCCCAGGTAGCATTGGGGGGTGGGGGTGGCTGTGAAGTTCTCAGTGGCTTAAGCATAATTTGGACGGCATTGCCTTTGCCACTGGGCTTCTCCTGAGGGACCCGAGATTTCATCCAGCCCTGCCAGATGCGGTCCTTTTATGTCGTAGAGAGGAAAGAGCAGTGGAGAAGGTGTGGAATAAGACGTTTGGGTTTGTTGGGAAGAAATTTGATACAGAAGCACTTATCACATAGTTGGCTGTTCCTTTGTCTTTTGTAACAAAAAGGTTCCATCGTCACATGGGGTGGACAGTGGAGATGAGGAAAATATTTCTGAACAAGATGGGTTTCCAGGCTCACCTGTTCCACCAGAGCATACACAAGAAAAAGGTAAAAAAAAATTTTTTTAATTTAATATCAAAAAGCATTTTGTGGCAATAAATATTGGTTAACTTGGGGGAACATGTAGCCATTGCACCTTCATACTGTGGTTCCATGATTTTAAGTGGGAATATCCCTGAGTTTTGTTTTCACTGGGTTACAGTGAAAATAGTTGATTGCCCGGGTGTTAGGTCATCTTTAAAGCCTGAGGCCCTCACACTGGGGTCCATTTTGTCAGTTCCGGCAGCCGAGAGAGGCCCCCTGGGGTGGAGGGTCAGGGCTCAGGCTCTGAAGCTCCACACGCTCCTTCCTCTCTGCTCCCCACATCGAGCGCTGTGAGGGGTGGGTACCCAGTGGTCTCCCCAGGATGAGCAAGTGAGCTTGTCTGTCTTGTTCACCAGGCTAGCTCCAGTGCCTGGATCAGGGTCCTGGCCCATGGCAGGCTGTGACTACAGGTGTTTTGGATGAAAGAGTGCAGGGACATGTTTATAATACAACTTTGTAATAGCGCATCCTTGTACATTTCATTTGGCACAGTGAGAGAATTCAGCACATTAAATAACAAAGGGTTTCCATTTCCTAAGAGGTGGCTTATGTTTGAGAAGTGAGAAGGAGAACCTGGCATACAGTGGGCACCAGTCACTGCTTTATCAGGACCCTCAGAGTTGCTTAGCCTCAAGAAAACTGTCATATAAGTCAGTTCACAAGGGGACTGATTGATAAACAGAAGGCCAGCCTACTAATACCTGTGCCAGAAAATGCCAATTGATTAGGCCAGCATACTTTATCCCTGTGGGAAATCCATGTGTATATTCAATTCAAGTAAAAAGTATATCTCTTTTTTTTTTTTTTTTTTTTTTGCTTTACGCGGGCCTCTCGCTGTTGTGGCCTCTCCCGTTGCGGAGCACAGGCTCTAGACGCGCAGGCTCAGCGGCCATGGCTCACGGGCCCAGCCGCTCCGCGGCATGTGGGATCTTCCCGGACCGGGGCATGAACCCGTGTCCCCTGCATCGGCAGGCGGACTCTCAACGACTGCGCCACCAGGGAAGCCCATATCTCTTTTTAAATTACAGAATTAATACTTTCTCACTGTAAAAAAAAAACAAAACTGAAATGCAGAAATATAGGAGGTTAAACACACATAATTGTACTCCCGTAGAGTACAATTTTAACAACTTCGAGTGCGTGTGTGAATAAAATGTTTGTTATTTTATTACCTGCCTTTTTTAAAAAATCATAACACATCCTGAATATCTCTGTGTTCATACATGTCCATCCACTTTCTAATGTCTGTGTTGTCTGTGGCCTGATGTGTTATATATCAGTCAGAATCCAATCAGTAGACAGAATGTATATGGTGATTTGAAAAAGGAAAGTTTAATGTAAAGAATTATTGACTATGAGAGGATTGCCTACTAAGGGGTAGAGAGAAATCTAAAGAATGCAGGAATAGCAGATAGAGAGAACAGCTGCTCCCTCTTCTGTTAACAGAGAGCCCCCAAGAGAAGAAACATTTGGAGAATCTCCAATGCAGACATTGGAGAGGGTGCAGCTGTGGCCCACTGGCGGGTGGAGAAGTTAGCCGAGGTGTGTTGCTAACAGAACTCGCTGGAAAGCTGCCCTCTCCAGGGGAATTCCAGGAGAAGCCACCCATGGGGAAGTGCTGCTGGCCACCTAGAAAGAGGGAAGAAAGGAGGAGAGGGGAGAGAAAAAGAGGAACGCAGGGAAAGAGAGAGGGATGGAGACAGCCTTCTGGAATGAGGAACCCAAGCCCCTTCCTCCTCCTGGCAAGGTAGCACTGCTGCAGTAACACAAGCCAGCAATAAAAGTGGGTTTGGAGCTGAAAGGCAGTGTGGTAACTGGCGCAGTTGGTAACACAGGTGGGAACTGGGAACGCAGGTGGTGGTTGGGAGGGAGTTCAGCTCCTCCAGTGGTTTTTGGTTTGTGATGGGGATTAGAAGCCCCTGGACACTTGTGAAAAGGCCCCACCCCAGCCCCAAATTCTGAGTCAGTGAATCTGTGCTGGAGCCCCAGAGGTTCTGTATTTTTAACAAGCTCTTTGGAGAGTCTGATGTGAGTGATCCTTAGGCAACACATCAGAAACACTGGTTTTTAGTGCTTTGGTTCTGTCATATCCAGGTGGCGAGAGGCTTGGTGAGTTCCTTAACCCCACTTCTGCTCAGTTTGAGTGCACCTCTCATCAGGTTCTTATAAGGATTAAATTTATAAGGATTAAATTTAGTCGTATGTGTGAAGCACAGCATCCTCCATAATGCTAGCTGATAATTATTGTCTAAAGGCTAAAGCCTCAAACTCTGTCAGCCTGAGGTGCCACTCTGCGCCCTAGCAGTACCCGGCCAAGAAGCTTGGACCCTGACCTCCTTTGGTCGAGGTACCAGCATCTGACCGAGTGGACTGCTACTGTAGGCAGGGAGACGGGGAGGCATCCGCCTCAGCCCATCTGGGGAATGGCGGTGGGACGGGTAGAGAGCTCTGGGGGGGGGGAGTGCTGGGAAGGTGGAGAAGGCTCAGAGTCGCGCTGAGGAGTTTGGCCTTGGTTCTCCAATCACGTGAGCCACTGAAGGTGCTCAGGAACGAGCAGCGGGGAGAGATGAGCAGTTCCGAGTTGGGCTCCTGCCTGGCTCTGGACCCGCTTCTCATGTGGCCTTGGGAAGGCTGCCCACCTGGGCCTGGTTTAGCACATCTGCAGAAGGTGAGTTCCTAAGATTGTACTCTTCTGAGTTGTCAGATGTCTTTCTCTGCTTTACAAAGTTTTCTTTCTTTTTTTTTAATCAGATGGTAAACATTCTATTCTGAATTTAAAGGTAAGGATTGTTTTTTTGTGTGTGTGTTTTTTAAAAATTTATTTATTTATTTTTGGCTGCGTTGGGTCTTTGTTGCTGCACGCGGGCTTTCTCTAGTTGTGGCGAGTTGGGGCTACTCTTCGTTGTGGTGCGCGGGCATCTCATTGCCGTGGCTTCTCTTGTTGCCGAGCACGGGCTCTAGGCATGCGGGCTTCAGTAGTTGTGGCGCATGGGCTTAGTTGCTCCGAGGCATGTGGGATCTTCCCGAACCAGGGCTCGAACCTATGTCCCCTGCATTGGCAGGCAGATTCTTACCCACTGCGCCACCAGGGGAGCCCAAGGATTGTTTTTTAAAAACTGATTTTCTCAATTAGTAGAATTTCCACCATAATTTCAAAACAACTTTTGTGATTTGTGGGGAAGAAAACTTCCATTAAGAGTTCTTTTCCATTGAATGTTTTTTTTAAAAAAAGTTTTAAAACATGAAGAAACTCATATTTTGCATAGTTTAAAATGAATGTAATGTATTGAGGGATTAGAAATCACTTACATTTACATTTTCATTTGTGGAATGAATAGACAATAACCAGTTTGCAGACATGGAAATAGTTTACTTAAGTTTTTAATTCTGCGATGTCAAAGGAGTTTAAAAATTAAAGACTTCTCAGTAGAGTTAATTTATAACCTTATCTACTTTTTCAGCAGAAATTAGAAACTTAGAATCAGACTGATGTGTCGTAGAAAAATGAACAGAAGTGCAAAGACTTCCCTTTCCTCTAAGTTTTGGGTTGAAAAGGAGGATGTTGTATTCTTTTCTCAGTACTTTTTTTTTTTTTTTTGCGGTACACGGGCCTCTCACTGCTGTGGCCTCACCTGTTGCAGAGCACAGGCTCCGGACACACAGGCTCAGCGGCCATGGCTCACAGGCCCAGACGCTCCGCAGCATGTGGGATCTTCCCGGACCGGGGCACGAACCCGTGTCCCTTGCATCAGCAGGTGGACTCTCAACCACTGCGCCACCAGGGAAGCCCTTCTCAGTGCTTTGAAAACGTGCTTCTCTGAAGCTAATGGGGTCTTTTTGCATATCCCAAGGAGAAAAGGCCAGTTGGAATTTGCTTTGTGCATCTCTGCTCAGCACCTACAGTCAAATCACATGCTTTAGAATGTGAACTGGTGGCCTGTCACTTATGGGACCTGCATGTAAACACCGTGACTGACTACCAATAATAAATTGTGGAGAAAAGGCAACCCTCCTACACTGTTGGTGGGAATGTAATGGACAGCAGTATAGAGGTTTCTCAAAAAACTAAAATAGAGTTGCCATATGATCCAGCAATCCCACTCCTGGGCATGTATCCGGAGAAAACTCTAATTTCCAAAGATACTGTGTTCATATGCAGCACTGTTTACAATAGCCAAGACATGGAAGCAACCTAAGTGCCCATCAACAGATGAATGGATAAAGAAGATGTGGTATACACACACACACACACACACACACACACACACACACACAGGAATATTACTCAGCCAGAAAAAAGAATGAAATGCCATTTGCAGCAACATGGATGGACCTAGAGATTATCATCCTGAGTGAAGTAAGCCAGACAAAGACAAATATTATACGGTATCACTTATGTGGAATCTAAAAAATAATACAAATGAACTTACTTACAAAACAGAAATAAACTCACAGATATAGAAAGCAAACATATAGTTACCAAAGGGGATGGGAGGGAGGAGGGATAACTTAGGAGTATGAGGTTAATAGATACACACTACTATGTATAAAATAGATAAGCGACTAGGATGTACTGTATAGCACAGGGAATTGTATTCAGTATCTTACAATAACCTATAATGGAAGAGAATTGGAAAAATATATATATGTAGAACTGAACCACTTTGCTATACACCTGAAGCTAACACAATATTGTAAATCACCTAGACTTCAATTAAAAAAAAAAAAAAAGACACTGAACTCATGGACAAAAAGGCAGGAAGAAAGCAGGACTTCCCTTGCTGCTCAGAGAACCTGCCAAGAGGGGAAATCCCTTAAGGTTTTGGTTCATTTAAAAGAAACAGTGAATATTAAAGTTTCTAAAGCTAAAACAAACTAGCAACTATAAGAGCCAAAATGAAGGGGGAAAAAAGTGCTTAAATATTTGATATACGATGACCTACCTGCTTGTGCCAATCCACTTTTAGAAGATGCTGAGACTCTTAATTCATTACTCTCATGTTGTTTTCTTCCTTAGGATGAAAAACCATCATTGTGTGGAAAACCTCCACCCTCTCCAGGTATTTGCCTTTTGAATTTCATTGTGACTGAAAAGCTGATTGTTCTAGCGAATACCCAGAATAATCTCACATAAAACAAAGATCTCTTTTTTTTTTTTTCCTGTAAAGGCTGTTGCTTCTGTCCCATTATCAGAATTGGGAAGAGGAGGCAGTTTGTTGAATTTCCACCTTTGCCTTAAAAGAGAGAGTCCAAACGTGTACACGTTGGATGATGGATATATGTCCCCATGGCATGTGCTCAGATCCTGGGGAGGGGAGTGGACCTGTGGGTTATAGGCAGACACTGGGAGGGGGGTGTATGCAAACGGGGGCTCTGCTCAGGGGCTAGAGACAGAGCTGAGGGGTCTAGAGATACTTTCTGGGGTGCTATCCCCTCTACAGTTTGAGGAGCCTCATTAGCTTTCAAGGTGGATTTTGTAATTTTTTTCCTG
Source organism: Aethalodelphis obliquidens (assembly GCF_003676395.1). NCBI lineage: Eukaryota > Metazoa > Chordata > Mammalia > Artiodactyla > Delphinidae > Aethalodelphis > Aethalodelphis obliquidens. Next base: position 3,534,674 of record NW_020837987.1, on the reverse strand, counting down.
TTAAGCTTCACATTGCTAGTCTGAAAATCCTATCAGGAATCAAGGCTTTTGTCTATCCTCCATGTCTGATTGGCTTTGTTTTCACCCTTTCTATCTTGGTGTTTTTGGTGCTGCTGTATTCTGGGATATTGCTGGGGCTCTAATGTCTAGCCCACAGGTTGATTCTTCATTGTATGTATTCTGCTGCTCAACCCATCCTTTGAATTTGTATTGTGAATGAAACTGTTTGTTTCCATGATTTCTATTAAGTATTGACAAACATCTCTCTGGAATCTTAACTACACCCATTCAAAAATCTTATAGTTGCTGAGCAGCCAACTGTGTCCTCTGTTATTTGATTTTGGTGCTTCTCTTAGCTCACATGGTTCTTGGTGATGTGTGATGTGTTCTCCTTGGTCCTTGGGAGTCCCTGTTGGTCTGCCTGGGGATGCTGTATCTGATTACTGCAGGCTGCTCAGAGGGGGAAACCAGTGGGCTGTCAGGCGTACAGCCTGTCTCCAGTGACTGACAGGGACAGACAGGGTGTGTGGTCAGCCAGGGGGTTCGGGGGTCCCTCTTCCTCCTGAGTTTCCCCAGCCCCAGTGCCTGCCTGCCTCTGTCCTCAGAGCCTGTCTGTACTACCCGGCCCAGGGGGCTTGAACCATTGCTGATCCCATCTGGCACATTAACTGGATACCTCATCAGCCCTTTCTAGGTCACTTTGTGTCCCCAGTACCTGCCAGGGCAAAGCACATCCCTGGAAGCACTCCCACCTCCAGGAGCTGACCTCTCCTGGCATATTTTAGGCTGCAGCTTCCATCTTCAATCTAATCTCAAATGTTTTCTTTCCGGGATTCCTGGTGGCTCACCTCTTGTTTTCAGTGTAGCTGTGGAGTTACTCATTTCTTAGACTTTCCTTTCATGTTCTAGGGGTTGGGGATGTGTGTGTCAGAGGTCAGGGGAGGCTGTCTGGAGCCACCAGCATTCCCGCCCTTGTCTGCACATCTGCACACAGAAGCTCTGCCCGGGCTGGGAGCCCATCGTAGCCCTCACCTCCTTTGATCTCCCTGTGGAACATCGCTCTCTGCTTTCCTCCATCTTTCTTGCTGCTCCTTCCTAACATCCTTCGTGGTCTCTGGCTTTCTTCTCACCCCGGTGCCTTCAGGTCTGCCCACATGCTGGTGGCACCTCAGTCTCTCCAGCTGAGGCTGCCTTCAGAGCTCCGGGCCCGTGTCCTAGCCTGGGCTTCCCTTCCCCTGCCATGCTTGTGTCCCTTGTCTGGCTAGATGTCTTCCAAACCACAGGTCTTGGTGCTCATCCTTGACTTGCCCCCCCTCACTGTCCACACCCAGTTGAGTTCTTCAGCCCTGCTGAGCTTTCGCCCCTGAATCCTTCTCTCATGTCCTTTCCTCTCCATCCCTACTCCAGGAGTCTCCTGACTGGTCTCCCTGCCTCTGGGCTAGGGCTCCTTCCTGTTTGGTTTCTTCACTGCTGTCCTCAGGGATTCATCTGAGAGTAGAGCCTCTTCTTTCCATACTTCTGCCTGAAAGGCTTTCTGGCTTCTGGTGGCCTGCAGGATACAACCTCCACTCTGCATATTATGATATGTACAATCCTATGTCCAATAGTATAGAGCCTCCACTGGCTCCTGCCTCCCCCTCTGTCATCCCTCTTCCTGTTGCTCACTGTAGTCTCAACAGACCATGCACTCTTTGCTGTATAGGCCATTCTCTTTGCAGGCACTGACATGAAGAGTTGCTCATGTGGTTTTTGAAATTGTCTCCTGTAATTTTGATGTAGAATTGTAAATATCAATTAATATTTTAAAACTTTTTTCCTGTGCCTTTTTAGATGTAAATGGTAGAACACATCGAAGACATATAGAAATAACCAAAGAAAAGTTCGAGGAATTAAAAGAAGACAATTTGCATCTAAACAATGCAAATCAAACCCTTACTCTTGAACTTAACATAATAAAAAAAACAATGAAAGAACTACAGTTAAAACTTAAAAGGATGGAAAGAGAAAATGGAAAGCTGAAAGAAGTTGAGAAAGCATCCTCTCAGGAAGGTGGGGACAACTACACAGTTCTTTTATTAAAGGAACAAAGAAGAATTCAAATTTTCTTATTTATTTTGAAAGTTAATATTTTATGTTACAGTATTTGGTGATATTAATGTTCTTGATATTTTGTTATGATTTTAAGATCTTTCATTAATATCCTTATACTTGTTGAAATTTGATTTCATCTGCTGTGTCATTATTATTATGCTAAAATTCCAATACTTCTTTTGATTCTTAGCATAGTATTGTACATATGTTTCATATCAGTTTTTATCCCCATGAGCAGCATATAAAAGTGACTCTTTCACCACATACTTACCAATGATGAGGATTGTATTTTCCTTGCGAATTTGATAGGTTAAAAAAAAAGAAGAATCCCATTTTAGTTTAATTCATTTACTATTGATGAAGTTGAATATTTTTTTCATTATCTTTGTGGGTCATTTTCTTTCTCTTTTATAAGTTTTCCCATTTTAAATTGAGATGCTTTGATCTTTTCTGTTGATTTGTAGGAACTCTTTACATATTAAGGGTTTTAGGCCTTTGTCATATATGTAATATTTTCTCAGTTTGTTGATAATTCAGCTAAACTTATAGGATATTTTTCTGTTATGACCTATGCCATTGGTGTCAAGTTCTTTGTAATGCTAAGATCAGGGACTTCCCTGGTGGTTAAGACTCCACACTTGCACTGTGCAGTGTGGGCAGGTTCAATCTCTGGTCTGGGAACTAGGATCCCACGTGCTGCGTGGCACGGCTAAAAAAATAATAATAATAATGCTAAGGTCATATAAATATTCACTGTTTTCAATGTTTTCTCTGTATATTTATCTGTTTATATAAGTCTAATATTATGGCCTTAAGAAAGATGTTGTAGTTTTCTTTATACAGACCCTGCATATTTCTTGTCTTAGGCACATTTCTAGATACTTTATATTATTTGTGCTATTATTTTGTGGGGTCTGTTTTCTATGACCTTTTCTAATAAGACATTACTATTATGTGGGAAAGTTATTAGTTGTAATAAATTCTCCATTTATTCTATATAATTTTCAAGGAACATATTTGTATATCATCTGAAACGACTGTTTTTCAACCTAAAATTTTTATTTTACCTTAATTATACATGCAAAAACTTTCACAAACTTCCAAAACACTTTTGACTATTCAATGTTAAAAAAACTTGGTAACTTTTATTCATTTGTATCTATATATCTGTCATTCACTGCCTTTGTGAGCCTAAAAGGGAAAGAAGGACAATCAGCAATTTATATAAAATCTTGATAAATTTGAAATAAGTTCTTATGGTATAATATTGAATTTATATTTTTCAGTAGTCGCTGCACCTGAATTACATTATCTAAGAAAACAAGCTCAAGAACTGGTGGATGAAAATGATGGATTGAAAATGACTGTTCATTGTTTGAATGTAGAACTGAGTAGATATCAAACAAAATTCAGGCATTTATCCAAGGAAGAGGTAATGTTTCCTATTAAGAAAAATCAGTTTTCTGATATTTTAGCCTTTCCTGTTGAATTGGCTTCCAATTCTAAAGGGCTCATATTTATTATAATTTGGTATAAAAAAAGATACATCCAAAGTAGAGTCTTTCTGAGCACCTTTCTATTTTCTCCCTCCCTCCCTCCTTCCCACCCTCCCTTTCTCTGATGGGTCTTGGAACATCCCCAACTACTGGGAACCACTAAGAATAAAGGCAGCAGCTTGGACAATCACAGAGGTTTGAGAGGCAGCCAAGAGCTTGGGCCAGGCTGATGGATGCGACGCATCTCCTATACAAGACCACTCTGTCAAGACAGGAGAGGTGGCTGTTTTTTCTAATGCACAGAAACCAACACAGAGAGTAAAGGAAAATGAAGAAAAAAGGGAATATGTTCTAAAGAAGAGAACGAGATAAATCTCCAGAAACTGATCTTAATGAAATCCAGATAAGTGATTTACTCAATAGAGAGTTTAAAGTAATAGTCATAAAGATGTTCAGCGAGGTCAGGAAAGCATGAACAAAGTGAGAATTTCAACGAAGAGATAGAAAATATTTAAAAAGTACCAAAGAGAAATCATAGAGCAGAAGAATATAATCCTTGAGGTGAAAAATTCAATAGAGGGTTTCAACAGCAGACTAGCGCAAGTGTGAGAAAGGATCAGTGAGCTTGAAGACAGGGCAGTGGAATTTATCCAAACAGAAGAGTAAAAAGAATGAAAAAGAGTGAAGATAGCTTAAGGAATGCCATCATGTGGATTACAGAGGTCCCAGAGGGGAAAGAGAGAAAGGGGCATAAAGCTCATTTAAAGAAATAATGCTGAAAAGTTCCCTGCGGAAAGAAATAGACATCTCAATCCAGGAAGCCCAGAGAGTTCTAAAAAAGATGAATCCAAAGGCACCCACGGCAAAACACATTATAATTAAATTGTCAAAATTTAAAACAAGGAGACAATCTTAAAAGCAGCAAGAGAAAAACATGTTACATACAAGGAAACCCTCATAAGATCTATCAGCAGAAACTTTGCAGACCAGAAGGGAGTAGCACAATATATTCAACCAAGAATACACTACCCAGCAAAGTTGTCCTTTAGAATTGGAGTAGACAGAGGTAAAGAGTTTTCAGGACATGCAAAAGCAGAAGGAGTTAATCACCACCAGACCAGCCTTACAAGAAATGTTAAAGGACTTTCTTCAAGCTGAAATACAAGGGCACTAATTAGTAACAGGAAAACATGAAATTAAAATTTTCACTGGTAAAGGTAAATATATAGTAAAATAAAAGATAATCTGTTGTGAAGTTGGTGGGTTAATCACTTATAAATCTAGTATGAAGGTTAAAAGACAAAGATAGTAAAAATATAACTACAATAATTTGTTGATGAATATACAAGATAAAAAGATGTAAATTGCAACATCATAAATATAAAATGGGGAGAGAATAAAAAATGTAGTTTTGCAATTCATTCAAACTTAAGTTATCAACTTAAAATAGACGGTTATAAGTTGTTTTATGTAAGCCTCATAGTAACCACAAAGCAGAAACCTATAGTAGATACACAGAAAGTAAAGACAAAGTAATCTAAACATAACACTACAGAAAATCATGAAATCACACTTGAAGAGAGCAAGAGAAGAAAGGAACCAAAAGGAATTACAGAAAGCCAGGGAACAGTGAACAAAATGGCAATTGAGTCCATACCTAACAATAATTACTTTAAATATAAATGGGCTAAAATTCTCCAATCAAAACACATAGAGTGGTTGAATGGATAAAAAAGCAAGACCCAGGTATGTGCTGCTTACAAGAGACTCACTTCAGATATAAAGACATAAACAGACTGAAAGTGAAGGGATGGAAAAATGTACTCCATGCAAATGGAAGCCAAAAGAAAGGTGGGTTGGCTTTACTTAGACAAAATAGACTTTAAGACAAAGACTGTAATAAGAGACAAAGGTTATTATAAGATGATAAAGAGGTCACTCCAACAAGAGGATATAACATTTATAAATATTTGTGAACCCAACATAGGCACACCTAAAAATATAAAGCAAATATTCACAGACCTAAAGAGAAAAACAGACAGTCATACAATAATAGTAGGCGACTTTAATACCCCACTTTTATTAATGGATAGATCATCCAGACAGATAATCAGTAAGGAAACATTGGCCTTAAATGATACATCAGACCATGTGTATACAGAACATTGCATCCAAAAGCAACAGAATAAACATCCTTCTCCAAGCACACATGTAACATTCTCCAGGATAGATCATATGTTAGGCCACAACACAAGTCTTAATAAATTTAAAAGGATTGAAGTCATATCAAGCATCTTTTCTGACCACAATAGTGTAAAACTAGAAATCAATTAAAAGAAGGAAACTGGAAAATTAACAAATATGTGGACATTAAACAACATGCTACTCTGATCAAACAGTGGATCAAAGAAGAAATCAGAAAACATCTCGAGACAAATGAAAATGGAAACACAACATAACAAAACTTACGGGATACAGCAAAAGCAATTCCAAGAGGGAAATTCATAGTAATAAACACCTACACTAAGAGACAAGAAAGATCTCAAGTAAACAACCTAACTTTATACCTCAAGTAACTAGAAAAAGAACAAATGAAGCCTAAAGTTAATAGAAGGAAGGAAATAACAAGGATCATAGCAGAAGTAAATTAAATAAAAACTAGAAAAGATCAATGAACTAAGCTGATTGTTTGAAATCATACCAAGTATTAATACCAACCCTTCTCAAACTCTTCTAAAGAATTGAAGAGGAAGAGACGCTGCTAAACTCATTTTACGAGACCAGCATTACCCTAATGCCAAAGCCAGACAAGAACACTCCAGGAAAATTGTAGGCCAATGTCCCTGATAAACAGAGATACAAAAATCCTCAACAAAATATTAGCAAACTGAATTCAACAGTATAGTTGACCCTCAAACAACATGGGTTTGAACTGTATGGGTGCGTTATACGTGAATTTTATTTTCAGTAAACACGTACAGTACTACAGAATCCACGGTTGGTTGAATTGGCAGCTGTAGAACTGTGGATCTGGAGAGCCAACTGTGGGACTTGAGCATCTGCAGATTTTGGTATCCACAGCCAGTCCTAGGACCAGTTCTCCACAGAGAGGGATGACTGTATATTGAAAGAATCAAACACCACGATCAAGTGCTATTTATTCATGGGATACAAGGATGGTTCAACATCTGCAAATTAGTCAGTATAGTAAGTCCCCTACATATGAACGAGTTCCGTTCCGAGAGCACATTTGTAAGTCCGATTTGTTCCTAAGTCCAACAAAGTTAGTCTAGGTACCCAACTAACACAATTGGCTATATAGTACTGTACCATACTAGGTTTATAATACTTTTCACACAATATGTAAAACACAAAAAATAAAACACTTTTAATCTTACGATATAGTAAGATTACAGTAGAGTAGCACAGTACAACAGCTGGCATACAGGGGTTGGCCTGGAGTGAATAGGCAAGAAGAGTTACTGACTGGAGGAGGGAGAGGAGGTGGGAGCCGGTACAGCTGAAGGACCATCAGCAATAGGAGACAGAGGGCAAGCTGCAATTTCACTCATGCCTGATGTTGATGGAGCACATGTTTGCATCTTTGAAAGTTCGCAACTTGAAGGTTTGTATGTAGGGGACTTACTATATAATACACCATATTAACAAAATTAAGAGTAAAACCTGTGATCATCTCAATAGATGCAGAAAAGTTTGACAAAAATTCAACATATTGTCATGATAAACACTCTCAACAAACTGGGTGTAGAAGGACCATAGTGCAACATAGTAATAGGCCATATATGACAAGCCTACATCTAAAGCTGAAACCTTCAGGGGCAACACAATGATGTCCACTCTCACCAGTTTTATTCAACAGAATACTAGAAGACCAAGCCAGAGCAATTGGGCAAGAAAGATATAAAAAGCCTCCAATTGGAAAGGAAGAAGTAAAATTGCCTCTGTTTGCTGATGACAGTGAAATTATATATAGAAAACCCTAAAGGCTCCACCACAAAACTGTTAAAACTAATAAATGAATTCAGTAAATTTGCAGGATGCACAATCAATATGCAAAAATCAGTTGTGTTTCTACACACCAAAAACTATTGGAAAGAGAAATTAAGAAAACAATCCCATTTATAGTAGCATCAAAAAGAATAAAACACTTAGGAATAAATTTACTAAGGAGGTGAAACATGTACACTTGATCTTAGCAAAAAGGCCAAGAAGCGATAAGGAGGTGAAACATCTGTACACCAAAAACTATAAAACATTGATGAAAGAAATCAAAGATGATGCAAATAAGTGGAAAGATATTCTGTGCTCGTGGATTGAAAGAATATTGTTACAACGTCCGTACTACCCAAAGTGACCTGCAGAGTCAGTATGATTGCTATCAAAATTCCAGCGGCATTTTTCACAGAAACAGATAAAACAATCCTAAAATTTATATGGAACCACAAAAGGCCTCAAATATTTAAAGTAGACTCAAGAAAGAAAAAGCTGGAGATACCACACCTCCTGATTTCAAGCTATATTACAAAGAAATAGTAATCAAAACGGTGTACTGTTGGCATGAAAACAGACACATAGATCAATGGAACAGAATTGAGAGCCCAGATATAAACCCATGTGTATACGGTCAACAAAGGAGCCAAGAATATACTATGGGGAAAGGATAGTCTCTTTAGTAAATGATGCTGGGAAAACTGAATATCCACTTGCAAAAGAATGAAACTGGACCCCTGTTGTACACCATACACAAAAATCAACTCAAAATGAATTGAGGACTTGAATGTAAGACCTGAATCATAAAACTCCTTGGTCTTGGCATTGATTTTTTTGGATTTTTAAAAAAATTTACTTGTTTATCTATTTATTTTTGTCTGCTTTGGGTCTTCGTTGCTGCGTGCGGGCCTTCTCTAGTTGTGGTGAGTGGGGGCTACTCTTTGCTGCAGTGCACGGGCTTCTCATTGCGGTGGCTTCTCTTGTTGCGGAGCATGGGCTCTAGGCGCACGGGCTTCAGTAGTTGTGGCACAAAGGCTTCAGTAGTTGTGGCTCGCGGGCTCTAGAAGCGCAGGCTCAGTAGTCGTGGTGCACGGGCTTAGTTGCTCTGCGGCATCTGGGATCTTCCCAGACCAGGGCTCGAACCCGTGTACCCAGCATTGGCAGGCGGATTCTTAACCACTGCGCCACCAGGGAAGCCCTGATTTTTTGGATTTGATACCAGAAACAAAGACAACAAAAGCAAAGATAAACAAATGGACTACATCAAACTAAAAAAGCTTTTGCAAAGGGAACTATCAACAAAATGAAAAGGCAACCTATGGAATGGGAGAAAATATTGGCAAACCACATGTCCAATAAAGGGTTAATATCCAAACTGTACAAGGAACTCATACAACTCAATAGCACAAAAACAAATAACCCAATTTGAAAATGGGCCAAGGATCTGAATAGACATTTTTCCAAAGAAGACATACAGATGGCCAACAGGTATATGAAAAGGTGCTCAACGTCACTAATCATCAGGAAAATGCAACCACAATGAGATATCACCTCATGCCTGTTAGCGTGTCTTTTTTGAAAAAGATAGAAATTCTGGTGAGGGTGTAGAGAAAAAACCCTTGTACACTATTGGTGAGAATGTAAGTTGGTGCAGCCACTATAAAAAACAGTATGGAGGTTCCTCAAGTAATTAAAAACGGAACTACCATACCATTCAGCAATCCCACTTCTGGGTGTATACCTAAAGGAAATGAAATCACTATCTTGAAGAGATAGCTATACTCTTATGTTCATTGCAGCATTATTTATGATAGCCAAGGATGAATGGATAAAGAAAATGTGGTATATGTCACATTATATATATATATATATATATATATATATATATATACACACACACAGACACATATACATATATATACACATATATATAAAAACCATGTGACATACAGTGGAATATTATTCAGCCTTAAAGAACAAGGCAGTTCTGTCACTTGCAACATGGGTGAACGTGTAGGGTATTATTCTAAGTGAAATAAGCCAGATAAAGGACAATACAGCTTGGTGTCACTTATATGTGGAATCTTAAAAAAAGAAGTCAAACTCATAGAAACAGAGTTGAATGGTGACTGCCATGGGCTGGGGGGCGGGGCGGTGGGAAAAATAGGGAGAGGCAAGTAAAAGGGTACAAACTTCCAGGTATAAGATGAATGAGATCTGAGGATCCAATATATAACATGGTGACTATAGTTGATAATACTGTGCTGTATAGTTGAAACTTGCTGAGAGAGTAGAACTGTGTTCTCTCCCCACAAAATGGTAAATATGTGGGGTGATGGGTGTGTAATTAACTTGGAGGTGGAGATCCTTTCACAGTCTATGTGTATAAAACGAGAGAAGACAGACTAGGTTTTACTTTAGAAGCAGGATTGCAGAATTCGATTCGACAGACTCTCACTGAGCAAACCACTACGCTATTTTTGAGGTTCTGAGCAAACCTCAAAAATTGTGAGGAACAACAAGAGGACCCAGCAGCTCAGGTCTGTGCCCTGGAGGCTCGTGTGTGTGAGGGTTGTGTGGGGCTGGAGGCGCGGTGGGGGTGTCAGGACGCCCAGCTCACCGGCTCCTACTGGGATCGGGGTGGCGGGGGAAGCCAGGTGTGCACGGTGTTGTCACGTGGCTCCTGGGAGTTCAGGGCAGCTTTATGGGCTGCTTTCTTTCTTTCTGAAGTAGGACTTAGGTTTAAATTTTTTAAATATCAGGTTTGAGATGTAATTCACATACCGTCTAATTAACCCATTTAAAGTATACAATCCAGTGATTTTTAGTGTATTCACAGAACTGTGCAACCGCCACCACAATCAATTGTAGAACATTTTCATCACAACAAGAAAACTCACGACAAGAAATCTCACACCTGTTAGCGGTCACGCCCCCTTCTTTCCCACCACCCACGTTGGCCCTGGCAACCACTACTTTTTGTGGATTTGCCTATTCTGAGTGTTCTGTATAACTGGAATCATACAACAGGTGGGCTTTTGTGGCTGACTTCTTTCACTTAACATAATGTTAACTTTTTTTTTTTTTTTAACAAAAATATTAAGGTTCCTGGGGTCCTATGATCCAAAACAGGCTTCCTAGGCCAGGGCCTTCTGCGGGGCTGTGAACAAGCCAGTTCTCTTTCAGAAGGTTGTGGGCAGGCAGGCCCAGCGACTGGCTGCTGCCCTCACCCGCCACCCCCAAAACGTGCACACCATTCTACCCTTTGCGGCCACCGATCTCCATGACAGTCTCCCCTAATGCCTCCAGCCAGAGGTGATCTCTCTCTCCAACCACTGCAGGCTTCTGTTTGTTCCACTCTCAAGGCACGTTCTGCCCTGTGCGATGTGAGAAGACCCATCTCTGTGTGGAACCATACAATCCTTGTAAACAGTGACATGTGCTGTAACGTCCACAATGGCTTAGTGAGCTTTCAGTGTTTGCTGAATGAATCATGAGATGGTAAACGCGTTAGAAAATCTTTGTTGGATAAGGAATTATGCCATCAGGGCCATTGCTTCCGGCCCTGATGGAATTACTGCAGGCGGCACTGTCCTCATGGGGAGAAGGAGGATAAATAGATGAGCCTTATGATCACATTGCTTTCTGCTTGGAGGCTCTCTCGGATAACAGTGCCGGGTGGAGCAACGCAAGCAGAGTGTGGCAGTCTGAACTGAAGAGACAGATCAGATTTGGGGAAGCAGAGGAGACTGGGATTTGTGGGGCAGGAACACCAGAGAGGAGGGAGCCATGGCAAGAGCTACATAAATCCACATGGGGTTCCTCGCAGTCCTTTGTTGAACACTAATCTGCACATGTATAGGATGAAACTCTGTGAGGCCAGGCAGAAAACAAGTTCAGGGAGCTGTGAGCTAAAAATAATTAGCACCCGGAGACCTTTGGGTTCTGAAAAAGATGAGCCTCAAAAGCATCGTCTTTTGTGCGTAACTTAAGAGCCTACAAAAGAAAAAGAAAACAAAACACTTTAAAAGAAGACAACAAAATCTAGACACTCAACAACATAACACTGAAAAAGTTTTATTGGCATCCAATAAAAAATTATTAGATATGTTCCACATTTTAAAATGCTGAAAAGTTTTGACAACTAAATGCAACATGTAATCCTGGATTGGATTCTTGACCAGAAAAGGACATCAGTGGGAAAATAGGCAAAATTTCAGCATAGTCTATAGATTAGAATACAGTATTGCATCAGTCTTGATTTCCTGATTTTTATGATGGTACTGTGGTCAAATAGATGAATGCTTTTGCTTTTAGGAAATATACATTGAAGTATTTAGAGGAAAAGGAGCATTATGTGTAAAAATTACTCTCAAACACTTCAGATAATTATATATATATAAATATATACACAAATACATCAATTTACACACACACACACACACACACACACACAAGATTCCTAGATAGCTGATGCCCAGGCTAGGTTAAGAATAGCTAAGACTTGAAATTTCAGAGGAAGTGTAATTTAATTTGTCTTCACCGTGTGTTTTGTTTTTAGAGTTTAAATATTGAAGGCCTCCCATCAAAGGGCCCTGTACCACCCTGGCTGGTAAGTGAAAGTTATTTAATTTCAGGCCCATATTTTCTGGGCTATAATTGAATAGCTGTTACAAACCATTCCAAATGAAGTATATTTTCTTTCCTTTTTAAAGATGTGCTGATTGTGTTTAGATGTAAGAAAGATATTAATCTTCTTTATTCCATTATGTTCAGGTGGATACAAAGTACCTGTCCCCCTTGTTGCTGGCCTATGAAGACAGAATGAAAGAGAAGGACGAGCTCAATGCCAGCCTTCAGGTAGGTGGGCGAAAGTCTCAGAAGAACAAGGTTTGTAAAAAAGAAGACCGATTCAAACTTGGAAGCAACATTTTGAAGATAGGTATAGCCAACATCTAGCAGGTACTCAAGTGTTTGTTAAAAGAAGGAAAGGAGGAAGGAGGGAGTGTAGCAGTGTGGGGACGGGGAGAAGGAAGAGGGAAGGCAGGAGAGAGGGACGGGCGGAGCAGGGCGGTGGGTTGGGATTGATGGGAGAAGTATTGGAGGGATGGGGTGCAGCATTGGAAGCCGTGGCTTCCCAGACAGGCAGCCCCACGTGGGCTGGGATCTTGGGGTGCGGAGAAGGCAGCAGTGGGAGGTGCTACTTTCCTGGTCCTGTGCAGCTGCAAACAGCACTGGTAAAAGGGACCTTTGGGCAGACAAGGAAGGTAGAAGACTGGGGATGTTTCAGGCAGGCTTAGATGCTTCTTAATTCTATGAAGAGCTGACTGCCAGGAAGTCTAATTACTGAGCTGTTGGTGGTGGTGGGGAAGTGAGGTTTTTGTTTGTTTCTGCCGTGTTCACTCTTTTTCATGGGAATGGCTCCTGGAGCAGAGTTCATTCTAATGATACAGGAAACCAAGGCTGTGCAGGTATTATAGATATGTCCCATGCCTTTCCGTGCTGCGAACCTCTATGTTCCTTATTTAAGTGACCAAAGAGATCCCTGGAATTGGAGGGATCCAGAGAGAAAAGAGTTGGTATTTCTAGGATCCCTGATTGGAAGGGTCTGTTAAGAGTCACCCATCCTGTTCTTGTTCTGCCGTCCCATGTACATGGCCCATGTAATGCAGTTGTGAACCTTTTCTCCTAGGCTTTCTGTTGGACACTTAATTTTCTTTTTTTTAGCCTTTATACAAGTCTATATTTGTAAAAAATAATATACAACTAAAGCTAATTTAATTTTTAAAATCAAAGCTCATTTAGTGATAATGTACATTTTATAATAAAATTGTAGTAAAATACTGACATTTGATAGTTTAAACAAAGTAGCATTCATGTAAAAATCATGTTGCATGTAAAATTTAATTAGAAAATCCATAGTTCACAAAAGTACATATATTTTGTTGATAGCTCATGAGGACATTATCGTAAATTTACTTGAGATACAGAACAAAATTCACAGTTAGCTTGACATTTAGTACTATAAAATTTTATTCTGAGTCCACTGATATTTTTGTTAATAAGGTACACTTGAAATAATTCAGACTACCAATGAATCGACATTTTATTGTATAACCAAGATCTATTGGTTTTACAATACGTCTAGTAATCAATTCTTTCACCAATAATTTAAACGAGAGATCCAGTTGAAAAGACCGTTCACATATACCCTTAGTGGGATAATTAAAAATCACTAGCAGGGCTTCCCTGGTGGCGCAGTGGCTGAGAGTCCGCCTGCCGATGCAGGGGACACGGGCTCGTTCCCCGGTCCAGGAAGACCCCACATGCCACGGAGCAGCTGGGCCCGCGAGCCACGGCTGCCGAGCCTGCGCGTCCGGAGCCCGGGCTCCGCACCGGGAGAGGCCACAACAGTGAGAGGCCCGCGCACCACAAAAAAAAAAAAAAAAAAAAAAAAAAAAAAGGACTAGCAGCTTTGATTTCCATTTTCATGAATATATACAAGGCAAATCTGGATTTTGCGG